>NC_045966.1:30820899-31108882 GCF_010909765.2 Amblyraja radiata | reverse complement strand
GACTCCTCTACCCTGGGAAAAAGACTATGAAAATCTACCCTATCTATTACCCGCAAAATCTTTATTTGGCCACTCCTAATAAGGCCACTCCTCAGCCTCCTTTGTTAATAGAGGGGAAAGTCACAGGGTATCCAATCTTTCCTTACAACTCCTGCACTCCAATCCTGGCATCCTGGGATATTTTCTGCACCCTTGACTTGTTTATACATTTGAATACCTGTGATATGCAGGATTAAAGCAAAAATAATAGTCCTTAAATGACCACAACAAGCCTAACTTGAACATAAGTTTAAAAAATAGTTGAGGTTATTATTTGTTAAATGTCGGTCATCTCTCAACGAATGAATTATTATTTTTGTAACTATAATGTGAGAAATGATTTATCTCAAAGTTAAAACCTTGAGGATAATTCAGTTGAAGCAAATTTGCTACAATTATTGAAATCTGTTCCAATATTATCTCTGGATGCAGTGTTTCATTTGTTCAGTAGTGTACTTTACACAGACAAATCATAATACATAGCAGATAATAAAACCTTGCTTATAGGAATATTTAAAATGCAATGCGAATGAACAGAGATGATTTGCATGTCATAACTAAGTTTGATTTAAAGCCCAATCTAATGCTGTACTTGAAAGAATTATAACTCCTGGATGCAATAGTGCAAAAACAAAGCATATTAGATTTCCACTTGAGTAAATGTGATGAATAACAAGTATAAAAGACGACCCAGGGCGAATAAATTTTGTAGGAAAGAACTGCAGACGCTGGTTTAAATCGAAGGTAAATGCAAAATGCTAGAGTAACTCAGCGGGACAGGCAGTATCTCTGAAGAGAAGGATTGGGTGACGTATCGGGTCAAGACCCTTCAGAATACATTTTAGTTGGACTTACTGATAACTTAGTATAACCTTAAGCCAAGTGAGGGCATTAGATCCATTGATAATCCATATCCATATCATATACCTAATAAAAGTCTGATCTTAGATGTGTGTGTGTGTTTATTTGTTTGTGTATAATCACAACTTCTCGAAAAAACGACACGCTAATGGTAACATTTTTATATATTCTGCTAGAGATTGTCCCCCTGGAGTCCGAAATTGCCTTATCTGAAAAATTCATGCTTTATTTCTCCAGTTATTAATGAAAATATAAAAGGAGCGAATGAATAATATTAATATAATATCAAGGGGGGTGGTTAGTATGTGTGTGTGTGTGGGGGGTGGTCTGTATGTGTGTGTGTGGGGGGTGGTCTGTGTGTGTGTGTGTGTGTGTGTGTGTGTGTGTGTGTGTGTGTGTGTGTGACGCCGCAGGCCGCCACCCCCCGCCCCGCAACCGTTGAGGGAATGGGACCCAACGGGTCCCACTTGGTCTAGTATTATTTAAAATTGTTTCTTATATTATTATCGTAATTGAACTGTTATACTCCCAGCACATGATATCCCACTATTAAACTGACAGGTTGTACACCACTGAACCAATTAAAGTTTCTTTATTCTAATTGGTGTTAGTTACTCGAAAGTGAGGTGTTTTGAAATATAATTGGCTAGTTTGTACTGAGGTGAAATGCATAGTCTCCGCAACTATACTTAAACCAAGCACCCCTTCATTTGGCCACATGGGGTGATATCCCATCCCTTGTTTGAGAGGTGTCTTCACTGAACGCTGACCCTCAATGTTCTGCAGCAGGAGGGCCATGGACTCCAGTTGTTCCTCACAGAGCCTTCGCGTTGGCTGCAACAAGCTTCAGCGAGTCCCTCAATGCACTCCTGCAGTCTGGAATGGGCGAGTCGGCAGCATTCCCTGATGGATTGGTAGCTTCCAACTGCAGTTTCATTACAATGTGCCAAAAGTTGATCCTGAATCCTTCTTAATCCAAATTCGCACCCATGACAGTTTGATACAATTGAACAGTTAGTGCAGTAAAGTGCTTTGATGGAAGAAATGTTTGAGCTCATAGACATTCTAAAGGTTGTTAGTAACCTTTTATTCTGGTGATATTACCACTTCTAAAAGCTGTCAGGGACAGAAATATGCACAATTGAATCAACTTTTTATTTATTCAATGACTTTTCGTGACATTATCACAGTAGGAGCTCCAGAAGAGAACTGTGTGTATGTATAAACAAATACTTCAGGATTTCTTTCAGCTTGCATCTTATTTGAAAAGTTCTGCACTGATGCTGGATTCCCCTCAAGATTTGGGACAAACGTTTGGTATTTTATTGGTATTAGACAATAGACAATAGACCATAGGTGCAGAAGTAGACCATTTGGCTCTTCGAACCAGCACCGCCATTCAATGTGATCATGGCTGATCATCCCCAAACAGTACCTCGTTCCTGCCTTCTCCCCATATCCCCTGACTCCGCTATTTTTAAGTGCCCTATCTAGCTCTCTCTTGAAAGCATTCAGAGAACCTGCCTCCACTGCCCTCTGAGGCAGAGAATTCCACAGACTCACAACTCTCTGTGAGAAAATGTGTTTCCTCGTCTCCATTCTAAATGGCTTACTCCTTATTCCTAAACTGTGTCCCCTGGTTCTGGACTCCCCCAACATCGGGAACATGTTTCCTGCCTCTAGCGTGTCCAAACCATTAACAATCTTATATGTTTCAATGAGATACCCTCTCATCCTTCTAAACTCCAGAGTGTACAAGCCCAGCTGCTCCATTCTCTCAGCATATGACAGTCCCGCCATCCCGGGAATTAACCTTGTTAACCTACCCTGCACTCCCTCATTGGCAAGAATGTCCTTCCTCAAATTAGGGGACTAAAACTGCACACAATACTCCAGGTGTGGTCTCACTAGGGCTCTGTACAACTGCAGAAGGTTTATTGTTGTCACGTGTACAGGGTACAGTGAAAAGCTTTGCTTGAGTGTAATCTAGTTAGATCGTATCATAAATGAGTACAATTAAGCCACTCACGAGTTCAACAAATGCCAAATATAGGTGGTACAGCATTATAGCATATAACTAAAGTGAAAGTGCAGATAGTTTTATAGTTGATTAGAAAAAATCCAAGGGCCATAACAAGGTAGGTTGGGTTTGAAACTATACCTTAACTTATGGGAGGAGTATTCAGTGGTCTGATGGGAATCGGAGGACATAGGTTTAAGGTGAGGGGTGACAATAGACAATAGACAATAGGTACAGGAGCAGGCTATTTGGCCCTTTGAGCCAGCATCTTATTTGAAAATGTCTGCACTGATGCTGGATTCCCCTCAACATTTGGGACAAAAGTTTGCTATTTTATTGGTATTAGACAATAGACAATAGACCATAGGTGCAGAAGTAGACCATTTGGACCTTCGAACCAGCACCGCCATTCAATGTGATTATGGCTGATCATCCACAATCAGTACCCCGTTCCTGCCTGCATGCTTACTTTCATTTACTGATGAACAAGGACCCCCAGATCCCGTAGTACTTCCCCTTTTCCCAACTTGACACAAATGACATTGGGAAGAAGAGGAAGGAGGTTCCTCAACATTAGTTCAGAGAGTTGGGAAGAAGACTGAAAAGAAGAACTTCTGAGGTAGTTATCTCTGGATTGCTTCCAGTAAGTGCAAGTGACGAATAAAACCAATAAGAATGGATAGAACTAAGGAATTGTAAGGGCAAAAAGACCCTAATGGGACTTATCTACAGGCTCCCAAACAGTAGCCTGGACATAGGGCACGTTGAATCAGGAATTAAAATTGGCATGTAGCAAAGGTAATGCTGTGGTTGTTATGGCAGATTTCAACGTGCAGGTAGACTGGGAAAATCAGGTTAGTACTGGACCCCAAGAAAGGGACTTTGTAGAGTGCCTTCGTGATGGATTCTTAGAGCAGCTTGTATTGGAGCCTACCAGGGAGAAGGCAATTCTGGATTTAGTGTTATGTAATGAACCGGATTTGATAAAGGAACTTGAGGTTAATGAGGCATTAGGAGGTAGTGACCATAATATGGTCAAGTTTAATCTACAATTGGAGAGGGAGAAGGGTAGATCGGAGGTGTCAGTGTTACAGTTGAATAAAGGGGACTATAGGGCCATGAGGGAGGAGCTGGCCAAAGTTGACTGGAAAGATACCCTAGCAGGGATGATAGTGGAACAACAATGGCAGGTATTTCTAGGAATAATACAGAAGGTGCAGGATCAGTTCATTCCTCAGAGGAAGAAAGATTCCAAGGGGAGTAAGGGGCGACCTTGGCTGACAAGGGACAGTATAAAAATAAAAGAGAAGAAGTACAACTCAGCAAAGATGAGCGGGAAGCAAGAGGATTGGGTAATGTTTAAAGAGCAACAGAAGATAACTAAAAAGACAATACGGGGAGAAAAGATGAGGTACGAAGGAAAGCGAGCCAAGAATATAAAGGAGGATAGTAAAAGCTTGTTTAGATATGTGAAGAGGAAAAAATTAGTTAAGACCAAAGTTGGACCCTTGATGACTGAAAAAAGGTGAATTTATTATAGGAGAACAAGGAAATGGCAGATGAGTTTAACAGGTACTTTGGATACATCTTCACTAAGGAGGACACAAAAAATGTTCCTGATATAGTAGTAGCCAGAGGATCTGGGGTGACGGAGGAACTGAAGGAAATCCACATTAGGCAGGAAATGGTGTTGGGTAGACTGATGGGACTGAAGGCTGATAAATCCCCAGGGCCTGATGGTCTGCATCCCAGGGTACTTAAGGAAGTGGCTTTAGAAATCGTGAATGCATTGGTGATAATTTTCCAATTTTCTCTAGACTCAGGATCAGTTCATGTGGATTGGAGGGTAGCTAATGTTATCCCACTTTTCAAGAAAGGCGAGAGAGAGAAAACAGGGAATTATAGACCAGTTAGCCTGACATCGGTGGTGGGGAAGTTGCTGGAGTCAATTATAAAAGATGAAATAGCCGCACATTTAGATAGCAATAACAGGATCTCGGTCCAAGTCAGCATGGATTTACGATGCTTGACTAATCTTCTGGAATTTTTTGAGGATGTAACTAAGAAAATGGACAAGGGAGACTTAGTGGATGTAGGGTGACTTGGACAGGTTGGGGGAGTTGGCAGATGCATGGCAGATGAGGTTTAATGTGTATAAACGTGAGGTTATCCTCTTTGGTATCAAAAACAGGAAGGCAGATTACTATCTAAATGGCGTCAAGTTGGGAAAAGGGGAAGTACAACGGGATCTGGGGGTCCTTGTTCATCAGTCTATGAAAGTAAGCATGCAGGTACAGCAGGCAGTGAAGAAAGCAAATGGCATGATGGCCTTTATAACAAGAGTAGTCGAGTATTGGAGCAAAGAGGTCCTTCTGCAGTTGTACAGAGCCCTAGTGAGACCACACCTGGAGTATTGTGTGCAGTTTTGGTCCCCTCATTTGAGGAAGGCATTCTTGCCATTAACGGAGTGCAGCGTCGGTTTACACGGTTAATTCCCGGGATGGCGGGACTGTCATATGCTGAGAGAATGGGGCAACTAAGCTTGTACACTCAGGAGTTTAGAAGGATGAGAGGTGATCTTATTGAAACATATAAGATTGTTAAGGGTTTGGACACACTCGAGGCAGGAAACATGTTCCCGATGTTGGGGGAGTCCAGAACCAGGGGCCACAGTTTAAGAATAAGGGGTAAGCCATTTAGAACGTAGTCGAGGAGTCAACACCGACCTCTGAGGCAGAGAATTGCACACTCACAGAGAGTTGTGAGTGTGCAATTCTCTGCCTCAGAGGGCGGTGGAGGCTGGTTCTCTGGATACTTTCAAGAGAGAGCTAGATAAGGCTCTTAAAGATAGCGGAGTCAGGGGATATGGGGAGAAGGCAGGAACTGATTGGGGATGATCAGCCATGATCACATTGAATGGCGGTGCTAGCTCGAAGGGCCGAATGGCCGAATGGCCTACTCCTGCACCTATTGTCTATTGTCTATTGAAATAATAATCTGCCTTCCTGGTTTTGCTACCAAAATGGATAACCTCACATTTATCCACATTAAACTGCATCTGCCATACATCTGCCCACTCACCCAACCTGTCCAAGTCACCCTGCATTCTCATAGCATTCTCCTCACAGTTCACACTACCACCAAGCTTTGTGTCATCTGCAAATTTGCTAATGTTACTTTGAATCGCTTCATCTAAATCATTGATGTATATTGTAAATAGCTGCGGTCCCAGCACCGAGCCTTGCGGTACCCCACTAGTCACTGCCTGCCAGTCTGAAAGGGACCCGTTAATCCCAACTCTTTGTTTCCTGTCTGCCAACCAATTTTCTATCCATATCAGCACTCTACCCCCAATACCATGTGCCCTAATTTTGCCCACTAATCTCCTATGTGGGACCTTATCAAATGCTTTCTGAAAGTCCAGGTACACTACATCCACTGGCTCTCCCTTGTCCATTTTCCTAGTTACATCCTCTAAAATTTCCTGAAGATTACTCAAGCATGATTTCCCCTTTGTAAATCCCTGCTGACTCGGACCGATCCTGTTACTGCTATCCTGGAGATGGCTATCAGGAGAGATACTCCTAATATCTGGCCCTTGACCTTCCACACATGTTGACCAGTGAACATATCAATAAAGACAATGTACTTGGAAATGAACTGTCAATTCACACTCTGTCCAGGCTCTGTAATCAGAATTTGGATTCTTGTTTAGATTGTCTGTTTAGTTGTTTCCTTTGTTCATAATTTATGCTCATGTGATTACTGAGGTAACCAGCTATAGAATTAGGTGATATGAACACATTGATAATTCTGGTTTCTCTGGAGCTGTATTGAAGTTATGTGGTCATCATAGAGAGATCTGTTTGTATTGATCAACCATGGGCATGGCGATGATGATGAGTATACAGCATGTTAACCTTCCCTGACCTACTGAACACCCATGATACTGAAGAATGGGCAGCTTCAGCACATGAAATGAGCAAGGACATAAAGGCTAAGTTAAATAATTCCAAATCTTGGAACGCACCTTCTGATTGAAGAGTGCCCAGATTTGTTCCCTTTGCTGTGCCAGGTGGCAGAGGATCAGAGTTCTCCAATTTCTGATGAGGAAACCTCATTGTATGACCTCAAGACTCACAAGAGTAGAGGGAGGCAAGCCATCCTCAATCCTGAGGGACTGCCTAAGCAGTCTGGAAAATAAGTTTTGAGTTTAGAATATATGGCATAGAAAAGTACAGCACAGGAACATGCCCTTCAGCTTACACTGACTGTGTCAAATGTGATGCGATGATATACTAATCCCATCTGCCCGCATATTTACCACGGCAAATTCCTTGTATGTGAATACTTGGCCAATAAACGTATTTATTCATTAATTCATAATTCATATCCCTCCAATCTCTGAACATGTCTGTTTCTATATAGAAGCCTCTTAAATATTACGGTGAGGTCTGCCTCCAACACTGCCCCTGGCAGCGCATTCCTGGCACCCACCTGGCTCTGTCTAAAAAAACCCACACATCTCCCTTAAACTTTGCCACTCTCACCTTAAAGTTTTGCCCTCTAGTTTTTCACGTTTCCACCCTGGGAGAAAGTTTCTGAATGTCTTCTCTATCTATGCCTCTAATGAGTTTATATACTTCCATCAGGTTTATCAATCTTCAGTGTTCTAGAGAAAACAATCCAAATTTGTCCAACCTCTCCTTGTAGCTTATACCCTCTAATCCAGGCAGCATTGTAGCAAACCTCTTATTTAGATTAGAGATAGAGCATGGAATCAGGGCACTGTCGATCAATCACCCGATCACATTAGTTCTATGTTATTCCATTTTTTCATCAACTCGCTACATACTTGGGTCAATTTACAGAAGAGCAATTAAACAACAAACCCACGTGTCTTTGGGATGTGGGAGGAAACCAGAGCATTCGGAGAAAACCCATGCAGTCACTGGGAGAATGTGCAATGTCCACACAGACAACACCTGAGATCAGGATTGAACCACCATTTTCTAAGCTTCCACATCCTTCCTGAAGTGGAAAGACCAAAACTGCAAAGAATACTCCTAATGCAGCTTAACCAAAGTCTTTTGGAGCTGTATTGCAACTTTCCCGTGTGTTCAAATTGTCGACCAATTAAGTAATTTAAAAAGTGAGTTTTGGAAAGGTTTTTGATGATGGGTAGGTTAGAGTAGATTACATTTTTCCTGATTTAACACCTTTACAAGCACTTTCCAGTAAAGATCCATAAGACTATAGTTGGGAATACAAAGGACAATTAAATTGATAATTTTCCTCCTTTTGGACAATCTTCAATAGATTATTGAAGTAAATAACCTTGACCTTTCTGCATTCTAGTCAAGAGTCAAAAATGTTTGTCATTTGTACCAAAACGGAACAATGAAATTCTTACTTGCAGCAGTTTTGTGAACACAGTACTCAACATACAAAAATAAAACTTCAATAAATAAAAAATTCAATATCGTGCAAAATAAAGATGAAGCTCAAAGTCCCTAGTATAACCATAACAGTTTGCAGTTCAGAGTTTAGTTGGAGTTCGTAGTGTTCAATAGCCTGATGGCTGTTCCTGAACCTGATCATCACAGTTTTCAGACTCCTATACCTTCTTCATGATGCATCCTTCCACGATACCTCCTGGCATTACAGGTAGAAGAAACCTTTTGGTATGATGTCTTTCATCAGTAAGGAGATTGAGTACAAAGATTGCAATGTTATATGTTGCATTTCACTGTAGATCCTATATAGGATCTATAACGACACTCACCAGTTTCAAAAATAGGATGCTTTTCATTCATAGCAATTTTCTCCTCCCCCTTCCCTTCCACCTACATTTCTTGCACTAGCTTCACAATTTGCAACTCTCCGATCCTTTTGTCTGATACCTTCTATCTTTTTATTTCCAGCCTTATTTCCAACCATCTGCCAATGAAAAAATACTCCTCATTTGCCAGGGTTTGTCCTGCAACCTCCTGTCTTCCAGTTTTCTTCTCCACCACCCCACCCTTATAATCAGCATGAAGATGCATCCAGAAAGATCACCTCTCCATGCTCTCCTTAGATGCTGCCTGACCCGTTGAGTTATTGCAGCATTTTGTGCTGTTTTTTGCTATCAATATGAATCTGTGGACATATACCCCATGGTCCTCCATGTCTCCACGTTCAATATCAATCTATTGGGTCTTAGCATCCTGCAACATGGAAACAGGACCTTTGGCCCAACTTGTCCATGATGACTAAGATACCTCATCTACACTAATCCTACCTGCCCACATTTGGCCATTAACACTTAAAACCTTTCCTATTCATGTACCTGTCCAAATGTTATTTAAATATTATTACAGTGCTGGTATCGACTATCTCACCGGTGGATTGTTCCATATGCCCACCACTCTCTGTGTGTAAAAGTTGCCCCTCAGGTTCCTATGAAATCTTTCCCCTCTTACCTTAAACCTATGTCCTCAGGTTCTTGATATATATATCCTGAGTAAAAGACACTGTGCATTAACTACATCTACTCCCCTTGTGATCTTATGCACCTTTGGAAAATCGCCCCTAAGCCTCCGGTGCTCCACGGAATAAAATCCTGGACTGCCCATCATTTCCTATAGCTTAGGCCCTCAAGTCCCAGCAGTGTCCTCTGATTGTACATTCTCTTACCTCATATTTCCCTGGACTAAACTCAGTTGACCAGATGATTTATATCGTCCTGCAGAATAAAGCTTTCCTCCTCACTGTTTTCTGTAAACTAATTTGTCATGCCCCTGCATTTAGGCCTGAATCATTGATATTTATCACAGACTGAGGGACTGATGAGCACTGAGCCTTGAGAAATCCCGCTGGTAACAGCATTCCAGTCACAAAAATACCCATTAAGTGTTGCCCTCTGGATCCAATTTGCCTTCTCCTTTGAATCCTTTTGGCTTTATTAACCAGCCTCCCTTATAAATCTTGCTAAAATCCATGATTGAACTAAAACCCTTGTCTCTTAGAACCTCGTTGTTACTTCCTCATAGAATTCAATCAAATCAGTTTAATACATCTATCCTTTAACATATCCACACTGACTATCTATGATTGATCTGTGAGTTTTTAAATAAAGATTTATGTCATTGCTTGGAATGGTATATTTTTTCTATTATCAGTTCAATTAACCTTCATATTTCATTAACATGGTTTGGTCATACTTTTCTTTTTATGTAAAGGTACAACATCAGATGTCCTGAAACTCTCTGACATATTTTCTGTTCGCAGAGGAAAGTGAAAAATCTGTGCCTCTGCAAAATCATCCCTAGCTTCTTGGATATATTTCATGCTGTGCTGGTGATTTATCCGATTTCAAAGATGATGAACTGCTTAATACATTTTTATTTTACTCTGTTCATCCAATCCAATGTTTAACACTTATCTGCCTTAATGCCAAAAGCATCTCCCTGTTTTGAAGGCAGTTGCAAAAAATGTTGTATCAACCTTAACTGCATCCCTAGGTTACCTTTGTGGGTACTAAAGGCTTTCTTTTTTTCCTTTGTTGATCTCCTGTCTATTTTTATATTTAAAACATTTTTATTTGCATTACTTTTTTCATAACCTGTGATCTCTCAATTTCCCTTTAATTTCATTCATACCTGTCCATTTTCTTCTAGCCTTTCTACTGTATTTAGATCTTAACAGGGTCCTTTGCCCCCATGATATCTCTGCTGAGCATTACATCAAGTTAAAATAATTCCATGGCCTGCACATGATCCCTGTCTCTCAATTCCCTGCATGTTCATATGCCTGGTTAAATGCCTCTAACCTGAAGAGGGCTCAAGAAGGCCAAGCACTGCCATAAGCTCAGATTGAGGAGCACTTCAACAACAACTCCGACCCCCGACGCACATGTGGCAAGGCATCCAGGCCATCACGGACTACAGACCCTCCAACACCACCCCCACATCCAGCGACGCCTCCTTCCTTGAGGAGCTTAATCACTTCTATGGACGCTTCGACAGGACAATCTAGAGACAGCCATCAAGGCTGTGCTACCTGCGATCACCAACCCCTCACACTCACCCCTACGACGTATACGTGGCACTGAGTAGGACTAATGCACGTAAAGCTGCTGGCCCTGACGGCATCCCCGGGCGCGTGCTCAGGGCCTGTGCTGCGCAGGCTGACAGACGGTCTGGACTGACATTTTCAACCTGTCACTTGCCCAAGCAGTTGTCCCCACGTGCCTTAAAGCCACCTCCATCGTGCCAGTGCCAAAACACTCCACTGCGGCAAGCCTCAACGACTTCCGCCCAGTTGCACTTACCCCATCATCACCAAGTGCTTCGAGAGGCTGGTCCTGGCACACCTCAAAAGCTGCCTACCCCCCACATGGATCCCTATCAGTTTGCCTACCGCAAGAACAGGAGTACGGAGGATTGCCATCTCAACGGCACTTCACTCCGCCTCTCCCACCTCGACAACAGAGACACTTACGTAAGAATGCTGTTTCATCGATTACAGCTCAGCATTCAACACCATTATACCATCAAAACTGATCACCAAACTCGGTAACCTGGGCATCGACCCCTCCCTCTGCAACTGGATACTGGACTTTCTAACCAACAGACCCCATTCTGTTAGGTTAGACAAGCACCACCTCTTCAACCCTCACCCTGAACACCGGCGTTCCACAGGGCTGTGTGCTGAGCCCCCTCCTCTACTCCCTCTTCACCTATGACTGCACACCTGTACATGGTACTAACACCATCATCAAGTATGCAGATGATACAACGGTGATTGGCCTAATCAGCAACAACGATGAGTCGGCCTACAGGGAGGAGGTCCAGCACTTAGCAGCATGGTGCGCTGACAACAACCTGGCCCTTAACTCCAAGAAGACCAAGGAGCTCATTGTAGACTTCAGGAAGTCCAGGGGCGGCACGCACACCCCCATCCACATTAACGGGACGGAGGTGGAACGTGTTTCTAGCTTCAGGTTCCTGGGAGTCAACATCTCCGATGACCTCTCTTGGACCCACAATACCTCAACTCTGATCAAAAAGGCTCACCAGCGTCTCTTCTTCCTGAGGAGACTGAAGAAGGTCCATCTGTCTCCTCAGATCCTGGTGAACTTCTACCGCTGCACCATCGAGAGCATCCTTACCAACTGCATCACAGTATGGTATGGCAACTGCTCTGTCTCCGACCAGAAGGCATTGCAGAGGGTGGTGAAAATTGCCCAACGCATCACCGGTTCTTCGC
This sequence comes from Amblyraja radiata, assembly GCF_010909765.2. NCBI lineage: Eukaryota > Metazoa > Chordata > Chondrichthyes > Rajiformes > Rajidae > Amblyraja > Amblyraja radiata. The sequence goes on along the minus strand of NC_045966.1, from coordinate 31,096,710 downwards.
TCCCCTCCATTGAGTCTGTCCAAAGCATGCGTTGTCTGCGGAGGGTGCTCAGCATCGCCAAGGACTGCTCTCACCCCAACCACGGACTGTTACCCTCCTACCATCCGGGAGGCGCTACAGGTCTCTCCGTTGCCGAACCAGCAGGTCCAGGAACAGCTTCTTCCCGGCGGCTGTCACTCTACTCAACACGTACCTCGGTGACTGCCAATCATCCCCCCCCCCCGGACACTTATTATTATTTATTCAAATCATTTGCTATGTCGCTCTTCCAGGGAGATGCTAAATGCATTCGTTTTCTCTGTATTGTACACTGACAATGACAATTAAAATTGAATCTGAATCTGAATGTGTGTTATTTCCTTCCCTTAGTCTTCATGCACTCATCATTCTGGAGATCCTGATTTGATAGGCACACACATTCCAATTGAGGGGAAATATTCACCGTGACCCCCTTAAATCTCTTTCTTAACAGTTTTCCATTGTTTCATGACTGCTATATTTACAAGAAGCGGTTTCCAGTAACTTTTTCTCATTCACTTCTTGTCTAATAAAATTATCCCTTCCTGGATTTGGAAAACTTTACTCTTCTTTGCCTACAGACAGGAAGTGACACAGCTGGCATCCTGGTGCCATCGCTACAACCTGGAGCTCAATGCTCTTAAGACAGTGGAATTGATTGTAGACTTTAGGAGAGCTCACCCTCCCCTCACCCCACTCACCATCAACAACGCCACAGTCACATCTGTGAAGTCTTTGAAGTTCCTGGGAACCATCATCTCCAAAGACTTTAAGTGGGGGGCCACCATCGACTCCACAGTCAAAAAGGCTCAACAGAGGATGTACTTCCTGTGGCAGCTGAGGAAGCACAATCTGCCACAGGCAACGATGGTCCAATTCTATACTGCCAATCGTAGAGTCTGTCCTCACCTTTTCCATCTTGGTCGGGTTTGGCTCAACACCAAGCAAGACATCCGGAGGCTGTAGCGAATCGGCCAATCAGCTGAGAAGGTTATTGGCTGCACCTTTCCCTCCATTGAAGAACTGCACACTGCAAGGGCCAGGAAGTGAGCGGTAAGATCATCCTCTGACCCCTCTCACCCTGGCCACAAAACTCTTTGAATCACTTCCCTCTGGAAGGTGACTCCGGATTGTCAAAGCTGCATTAATGTGAATGGTGGTACTTATCACAGCTTGGTGACTATGAGGCTGCGGATGTTGGAAACTAGAGCAAAAAAACATTGGAAGAATTCAACAGCAGGGCCAAAAGGGGACATCAATATTTTTGGTTATGATCATACTTTGGGAATACATGCTAGAGGGAAGATAGAGGTGAGAGGGAGGGGTGAGGCAGAGGATAGAAACATACTGTAGAAATATAAACATAGAAAAATAGGTGCAAGTGTAGGCCATTCGGCCCTTCGAGCCAGCACCGCCATTCAACGATCGTGGCTGATCACCTAAAATCAGTACCCCGTTCCTGCTTTTTCCCCATATGCCTTGATTCCTTTAACCCTAGGAGCTAAAACTATCTCGTGAAAACATCCAGTGAATTGGCCTCCACTGCCTTCTGTGGCAGAGAATTCCACATTTGGTATATGATCAGTGAACAAGATGGGATTATTTTGGGCAGATGGGCGGCAGGTGATGGGGAGGGGATTGGAAAGGTGAACATTAGGTGAAGAAACCTAGATTGATAGCTATGTTGATGATGGGCTGGTGGAAATAGCTGATGGAAGGTCTAGGTAGTATGGAAGAGGGGGTTAGAGATGGAAAAGGTGAACAGAGGAAGAGGTAACCTGGGTATACTGGTGGGAATGGAAAAGGAGCACATGTTGTGGGTTACCTAGCTTCTTTGCTTTGCTGACATTTTATGTGTGCACAACAATGAAATCCATGTCTTGGACATAATTTTATAATGCTGTGGGATATTACAGTGGCTTGCAAAAGTTTTCATACCCCTTGAACTTTTCCACATTTTGTCACGTTACAACCACAAACATAAATGTATTTAATTGGAATTTTGGTGATAGACCAACACAAAGTGGTGCATAATTGTGAAGTGGAAGGAAAATGATACATGGTTTTCAAATTTTTTTACAAATAAAAACTGAAAAGTGTAGCGTGCAAAGTATTCAGCCCCCCTGAGTCAATACTTTGTAGAACCACCTTTCGCTGCAATTACAGCTGCAAGTCTTTTGGGGTATGTCTCTACCAGCTTTGCACATCGAGAGACTGAAATTTTTGCCCATTCTTCTTTGCAAAATAGCTCAAGCTCAGTCAGATTGGATAGAGAGTGTCTGTGAACAGCAATTTTCAAGTCTTGCCAGAGATTCTAAATTGGATTTAGGTCTGGACTTTGACTGGGCCATTCTAACACATGCATATGCTTTGATCTAAACCATTCCATTGTAGCTCTGGCTGTATTTTTAGGGTAGTTGTCCTGCTGGAAGGTGAACCTCCACCCCAGTCTCAAGTCTTTTGCAGACTCTAACAGGTTTTTTTCCAAGATTGCCCTGTATTTGGCTCCATCCATCTTCCCATCAATTCTGACCAGTTTCCCTGTCCCTGCTGAAGAAAAGCATCCCCACAGCATGATGCTGCCACCACCATGTTTCACAGTGGGGATGGTGTGTTCAGGGTGTTATGCAGTGTTAGTTTTCCGCCACACATAGCATTTTGCATTTAGGCCAAATACTTCAATTTTGGTCTCATTTGACCCGAGCACCTTCCTCCACATGTTTGCTGTGTCCCCCACATGGCTTGTGGCAAACTGCAAATGGGACTTCTTATGGCTTTTTTTCAACAATGGCTTTCTTCTTGCCACTCTTCCATAAAGGCCCGATTTGTGGAGTGCATGACTAATAGTTGTCCTGTGGACAGATTCTCCCACCTGAGCTGTGGATCTCTGCAGCTCCTCCAGAGTTACCATGCTTGGCTGCTTCTCTGATCAATGCTCTCCTTGCCCGGCCTGTCAGTTTAGGTGGACGGCCATGTCTTGGTAGGTTTGCAGTTGTGCCATACTCTTTCCATTTTCGGATGATGGATTGAACAGTGCTCCGTGAGATGTTCAAAGCTTGGGATATTTTTTTATAACCTAACCCTGCTTTAATCTTCTCCACAACTTTATCCCTGACCTGTCTGGTGTGTTCCTTGGGCTTCATGATGCTGTTTGTTCACTAATGTTCTCTAACAAACCTCTGAGGCCTTCACAGAACAGCTGTATTTATACTGAAATTAGATTACACACAGGTGGACTCTATTTACTAATTAGGTGACTTCTGAAGGCAATTGGTTGCACTGGATTTTATTTAGGGGTATCAGAGTAAAGGGCGCTGAATATTTTTGCAGGCCACACTTTTCAGTTTTTTATTTGTAAAAAAAATTTGAAAACCATGTATCATTTTCCTTCCACTTCACAATTATGTGCCACTTTGTGTTGGTCTATCACATAAAATCCCAATAAAATACATTTACGTTTGTGGTTGTAACGTGACAAAATGTGGAAAAGATCAAGCGGTATGAATACTTTTGCAAGCCACTGTATATATGATAATATGCATCATTTAAAACACATACACACCTATGCATATAAGAAAAACAAAGAAGAGTTTTAAATGATGCAACGTTAAACGCTATTGCTGAAAATTTCATGCATTAATCATAGATCCTCTGAGGCTAACTTAGATCACTTCTATAATTAAGTGTAGGAACAGTGATGCGTATTTATTCGGCACCTATTGCTTCTATAGGACGCAAACCACAGCATGCTATGACCGCAATCTTATTCCCAAGGTTTAGGAGGTCTGGAAGCAGATCGGAGCATGGAACCAGATGCTGGTGAAACCAAGTGAACATCAGTAAGTGGGTTGTTCATGAGCAAGTGCTGCTTGATAGGAATGTCAAAAAACACCTGCCATCACGTCACTCATGATGGAGTATAGACTATAATTAACTACATAAGTTTTGTCCTGATTTCTATTGATAGAATATACTGGACATTTGCCCACAATGTCACGAGAATGCAAGGATCAAAACTATACTGGAGAAGCTTGGCTTGCAATATGGCTGGATCTGAATTGCAGATCAAGATATTTATTTTTATTATCCCATATTATGTGTAAAGAATACATAACATGCAGTTTTGCGATGTTTGGCACATATCCTGCTGAAGTCTCATGCATTGCAAAATGATTATAGCGTTTCTTGTCACAATTCACTGATATAATTTTCCTTGAATATTTTGCACAAATCATGACATCATTATTGAATATGATGAGTGTTATTTATGTGCTGAAATTGGATCAAAAGTAAATGATTTACAACCAGTGTTATCAGCACACACATCAAGGAGTACATTGCTCTGAAAGTTGCAAAATGTGCATGATTTAAAACATCTGCTCTAGGATATCAATTTGATGTTGAAAATCATTCTATGGAACATTTTTATAGGGTAATAGAATATCATTGTAGAAGTAGTAGAAACAAAGAACTGCAGATGCTGGTTAATACACAAAAGGACTCAAAGTTCCGGAGTAACTCAGCAGGTCAGGCAGCATCTCCAGAGAACATGCAAAGGTGACATTCTGGGTCGAGACCTTTCTTCAGGCTCTCAGTCTGGAAATGGACCTGGAATCCAGGTGAGTTGAGGGGCCGCGGGCTACTGGCAGCCAGGGGAGAGGCAAGGATCAGAGGAGTCATTGGTCGTGGGCCATGCGCGGCCAGAGTGCAGGCAAGGGTCGGCGGTGGCAGTAGCTAGAGAAGCTGTGTGGTTCATCCGTGGTGGTAGTAAGTCCTGCCTGGAAATAGCCGACGGGGTGTGTGGGCTGGTATCGGCAGCCCAGCCTTGTTGCGGCTGGGATAGCAGTACAGTCCAAGGGTGGTGTCGGCAGTCCGGCCTGGAAGTGGCCAGGGATGGGAGTCGGCAGTCCAGCCTTGTGGTGAAGGTCGGTAAGTCCGTCCACTATGTCCAAAATCTGTTATAAAGAGGTCTGTAATAACAAGGGCTTACTGTCCAATGTCCACCAAACACTGATCGAAGGAGGAAAACGCCTTCTTCTCCACCCTGCCTACCTGTGTTACTACTTTCATGGAACTATGTACATGCTCCCCAAGGTCCTTGCTCTACAACACTCTCCAGCATCATAGCATTTACTCTGTGAGTCCTGCCCTGGTTTTTCTTAACAAAATCAACATCTCACATTTATCTGAATTAGACTCCATCTAATTGGGTTCATGTGACCAAGGTCCATGTGACAATAAAGTATCATTGAAACATTCTTCAGCACATTGACCCAGTTGATCAGGATGCTATTGCAATCTCAGATAACCTTCTTCATTGTCCATTATATTACAAAATGTAGTATGAGCTACAAACATACAGTAATATCCATATCACCTACATTCATATCCAAATTGTTAAGATAAATAGGGAACAACAATAAACACAGCACTAATGCCTGTGGTAGACCAGTTATTAAAGATCTCCAGTCTGAAAGACAACTCGGCCACCCTTTCTAATTTCAAGGCGATTTTTGTATCCAATTGGCCAGCTTGCCCTGGAAGCCATGTGATCTAACTTGCCACACGGTACTTTGCAGTTGTTGTGAAATGGGCATCAAGTTTTATTATCTATCAAACTTCATAAGCCACAGCAATGCTACTGTAAATCAATGATGTCCCAAAGTTTGTGATGTTTCTATTAATTTCGATATAACATCGAAATTAAAAATAAAACATGCGAACACACCAAAGTAGGTGTAATTCAGTTTCTCAGGACTGGTCTTCAACACTACAGCTGGGCTCCCAGCCTCTGCTAAGTCTGAAGAAGGGTTTCGGCCCGAAACGTTGCCTATTTCCTTCGCTCCATAGATGCTGCTGAACCCGCTGAGTTTCTCCAGCATTTTTGTGTACCTTCTTCTAAATTTAATACTTGCAAACATATTTTGAAAATGATTTGGAGTGAATTGAATTGTTTGAAATTGGTTTCTGTGATAGATTTCAAGAGGAAGTCAAAGTCGATTGTCCCCTCAGCAATTCAAGTTGAAAATGTTTCCAGATGCCTGCTATTTGACACACACAATCTAATGTCCATCATTGTAGAAGATGAGAATTTATGGAGCATCCTACTCCCATGATGCTGCAGTACTGGAGAACTTTGTGATCCTTTGTTTGTGGGATCACTTAGTTTTGTCTATTGCATGTTTCTCTTGTTTTTTAACATGCATGTAGACCAATGTTAGAACTTGTCTATGTTTTTTTAAGTACATCCAGTGCTAATCTCAGCATGCCCATCTACATTACAAGTGCAACTAGGATCATTGCCATGGTTTGACAACAGGAGTCAAGTGTGGAACTTAGTTCAATAGTGCTTTATTTGTCACATATGCGACTGTACAGCAAAATTCTTTTTGCATACATTACACATGCAGGCATTGCCATTTTTGGCACCCATTATTCAAGGTCTAAATTCCAGTTCGCCCATGTGCTCGATGTACTGGAGCAGTTCCCGCGAACCGACGTCCCTCTCCTCTCCTGGCCATCTTTGTGTCCGGGAGTGCCCCTTGTAGCCCACCTTGAAAGTGCTGGAGGCATTACCCTGGTTCACCCTCCTACCAGCCACTCCTTGCATCCAACGTCGCCAGCTTCTTCCTGGTTCTGCCGACCGCCAAGCCTCCGGGCTGGTTGCCGATGCCGACAAGCCTTCGAACGGGCCTAGACAAGCCATCAGGCGGGTTTGCGGTCCTGCCGACCAACGGAAATTGGACTTTCCATATCACAATATTACAGATTGTGGTGTAATTCAACTCTGTGGCAGTTTATGGGTTGGATTCCTGATAGATTTTGTGATGGGCAGCAATGGAATGAAGGAATGTGCTGGACTGTTGACAAATGGGGAAATACCATTGTATTCAGCAATTCTGCAGAATGATGAGTCACAGACAGCTCACCAACATCTGGTGAAACTAAGACTGTAAATGTGAGTGGCTCAGGAATACATGCTGTTGAGATAAATTCCAAAGAATTATGAGCAACCTGAGCAGCTAGACACACCTTCATCTGTTTAGCCCACAACACAATACCAAACTGAAGCCCATAATTGGCTCAGAATTAATTACACTGACATGCTTGTCAATAGTACCATGTTTGTTCTTTTTCAAAACTGCAAACAATTTCAACCTACTCCCAAACGTATCTTGAATTTCTTGCCATGTATTTCCTTGGCAGTGAATCCACCGTTACCACCACACTTTAATATAAACTTTGGTTTATATTTAAAAAACATAAAGGATTTTCTTTCCGTAGAGTACAAGAGATGATTTTAGACATAGAAAGCTGGAGTAACTCAGCGGGCCAGGCAGCAACTCTGTAAAGAAGTAACGGGTGACGTTTCAGGTTGAGTCGTAACATCACCCATTCCTTCTCTCCAGAGATGCTGCCTGTCCTGCTGTTACTCCAGCTTTTTGTGACTATCTTTGGTTTAAACCAGCATCTCCAGTTCCTTCCTACATAAGAGATGATTTTAGTTACATATTTTTTACTGATTTCTAATAATTAAACTTTGATGTGAAAAAAAATTAATTCAAACATTTCAGCAAATTAGTTAAAAAATAATAATGATCAAAACATTATAACATCAGCACAGTAATATTGCTGACCAATTGTAGTATGAAATGTGTTAATACGTTGTGGTCCTTGCCTTGTACAGGATATTTAAATAGCAAAGATAAGATAAACTTGGCCAATTAATATAAATTATTGTCCCAGTCAATCTTGATAGATAATGAAAATGCAAGCAGGCTATTTGATATTTAGAGAACAGAACCGGAGGCCACAAGCCTCAAATCAGATTAGATACATCACATTCCCAAATGGAAATGGCAAAAGCATTAGAGCTAGAACTTGATAAATATCTGATTAGGAGCATGATTGATGTCCTTGAGGACAGTTGAAATATGAAATAATTATTTATTCAAGTGCTGCTGAAGCTGGAAAGGTTACAAAGTATTGTAAATAATTTGCAACAGGCTGTAGGTCACAGCGGGGGTATGGAACAAGTGGTTTGACCTTTCAGGTTTAGGTTATATTTCTGAAGAACTCTTTTGAGGCAGTTAGTACCAGATGTGCACAATGCTGAAATGGGGTTTCCTCATCTGGTGGTGCCTGTAGATTTAATGTTGGAAATTGTTCTGGAATTTCAGATTATGCACCTGGATATTTAATTCCTTCATGTTGGCCTACTAAGTTGTGGTGACCAGGAAGTAATGAAATTAAATCAAAAACTTGCCCTTTCGTTTTGTAAAAGGAAATAGATCAAAATGAACAATATTTGTAGTAAATCAAGGCCAGAGATTCAAATAGACACTGGATTCTACTGAACTAATGTGCATTTTATCATAATCATAATAGTACTTTATTAGCCAAGTATGTTTTGCAACATACTTGGAATTTGATTTGCCATACAGTCATACCAATAAAAAGCAAGAAAACACAAAATACATTTTAACATAAACATCCACCACATTGACTCCTCCACATTCCTCACTGTGATGGAAGGTGAAAAAAAAAGTTAAATCTCTTCCCTTCTTTGTCCTCCCGCAGTCGGGGGCCTCGAGCCTTCTGTTGTTGGGGCGTTCTTGGCTCCCGCAGACAGCGGTTGGCCCCTCCGCGTCGGGGCGATCAAGCTCCCGCATCAGGGGGATTTCAGCTCCACCGCGCTGGCCGATCGGACCCCGGGTCAGGGCTGGTCATATCTTCTGCGGCTTTGGAGCTTCCCGACATTGGCCTCTACCCGAGACTGCAAGCTCCTCGATGTTGAAATCTGCAGCCCACGGTTGGAGCATCGATCCCAGGCAAGGGATCGCAGACTCCCATGGTAAGTCCCGCGGTGGGGCTCAAAGTCCGTCTCGAGCAAGGCCTCCAGCTCCATGCGACTGGAGATACGATCCGGAAAACAATCACACCTCTGGCAAGGTAAGAGATTGAAATAAATTTCCCCCTCCCCCCCCACATAAAAGAAACCAGAGAACATTAACACATAATTTTTTAAAAACACTAAAAATAACATAACAGACGAAAAGACAGACAGATCGTAAAATGACGTCAAATGACGCAAAATGACGTCTTTCCGCGCATGCGCAGTGGGCCCGGGTGGGTTCAGATCTCCATTTACACGCCACACAATCACCTTGATGCCTCGTGTCTACTCCAGGTAAGTAGTGGAATATTGCATTATGGTAGTGCCCGTTTCACTGGGCCAGTGAGGGGGAGGGGACTGCGGTATCTGCGATATCTGCGGCGCAGAGTGGGAGCCTCGCTGCGTGAGAGGGAAAGAGATGGGGAGAGAGGGAGAGAGAGTGGGGGATATAAGAGTGTTTGAGACAGAAGGGGGAGAGGGAGGGAGGGGAGGGGGAGAGAGAGAGGGGATGGGGGAGGGGGAGAGAGGTGGAAGGAGGAGGGGGTAGAGGGAAAGGGGATTATCTTTTATGAGATTGCAAAATTAAGGTAAATTTTAGAGCAATTAAATGTTCTCCATATGAATAATATCAAACAACTGTAACTGCTTTCTTTTCCTTGATAACAATACTGAAAAATATATATTCCATAGTTTGCGACTTTCATTTTGCATCATATTTTTAATGTGCACACACTAACACAGTCGAACAGTAACAGGCAATCAAAACAACACACAAAACATTTTCTAAAAAAAGATTTTATTTACTGCAAAAACTTACAGTATTTTATTTGCAATTTGCATGCTCCTTTATAACATTTTACACATCGTTTTAGAGTACAACTTGATTATTAAAACAAGGACAGCTTAAATTCTTGATTTAAAAAAAATGTATGACCCCAATCATCAATGACCCTAATCATCCCATTCCAACCACTCATTACTCTTGACACAACCAAAATTATTTCTGAAATATTGGTCATAAATTTGGTGCAAAATAAGGCTCAGAATGTGCGCTGCATGCACTTATTTCATATAAAATCTATTTGTAATCCTGCCATGCCACCCCCCGTTTTGAAAAGCTTCATACGGGCCTGGAATGGGAGACGTTTTGGGTCGAGATCATTTAAGATGCTGCCTGTCCCGCTGAGTTACTCCAGCTTTTTGTGTCCATCTTCGGTTTAACCCAGCATCTGCAATTCCTTCTTACACATATTAATATCAGGATAACTGACCTGTCGTTCCCCATTTCTCTTTCCTTCACTTAACAGTGGGGAACATTTGCCTCCTTCCAATTCACGGAAACTATTCTAGAACCTATGGAATTGTGGAAGACCATTTGTCATTCACTAATTCTTTCAAAACTATGAGGCTTAGTTCTTCAGGTTCAGCAGGTTTAATGTTTTCCAGTTTCATGAATTTGTTCGATACTTATTTTACTACGTTAATTCCTTCAGTTTAGTTTAGTTTAGTGATACAACATGGAAACAGGCCCTTCGGCCTACTGAATCTGTACCAAAGAGCAATCACCCATTCTCTAATTTCATCCTACATACTAGGAATACAATGGCCAATTAACCTACAAACCTGTACGTCTTTAGAATGTGGAAGGAAACGTGAGGCACCCGGAGGAAACCCATGCAGTCACAGGGAGAATGTACAAATAGCACCCTTAGTCAGGATCCAACCTGGATATCTGGTGCTCTAAGGCAGCAACTCTACCGCTGTGCCACTGAGCTGCCATCGTATTCCTTAATTTTTGGTAGTGTCGCTTCAGTAGCTGTGGCGCAGCGCTGGAATTCACCGCAGAGCGGGCGATGCCTACCTGGATCATTGTTTGAAGCTCCGGAGTACTGGGCCTGCTGCTTCAACATCGCGGAGCTGGGGTTTGGAGAACTCCCTGCGCGGGCGGCGCCGACTTCAACATCGCGGAGTCCTGAGACCTTTTGCCGAGGGCCGCCAACGTGAATCTCCGCCCAGTGCGGCCTGTGTACTTCGGGAGCCGCAGACTCCGGTAGGAAGTGGCCGATTCGGATGTCCAACCCTATGAGGTGGTTCTCCCCTCCCGACGTCGGAATTCCATCATCCTGGCGAGAGAGCCTGAACATCGGGCCGCCCGTAGTGGTGACTGCGAGGGGTTCGGGAGCCCCCGACCACGGGTGAACAACAGAGGACAACAAAGGAGGATGACTGAATTTTGGTGCCTTCCCTCACAGTGGGAAACTTTGATTCTGCTGTGTGGGGATGTCTGTGTTAAAGACTATCGTGTTCTGTGCTCTTTATTATTCGTATGGCTGTATGGTGACCACACATTTCACTGTACCAATTGGTATATATGACCAATAAAGGTATCTTGTGTCTTGTATGTAGTTAACCTCTTTGGGTGTTTTCTGCATGAGATCAGTGGAAGGCACACAATATGCTTTTGGTGCGATACTCTAAAGCTACTACAATTTTCACAATATTTATCTGATCTCACAGTGTGGCAGTCTGTTTACTGTCTATTATACTTCTTGGAATAGTTTGCTGTTTCCAGTTGTGGCTGAAAATTCTTTAAAGACTCAGAGCCCTGTAGCAATATTGTCTTACTAATGTAAATGGAATATTTCCATGACTATACTTGCCTCTCAGTATTAAGTGAATGCGGATTCACTGATGGATGAACATCATTATAATTAAATATTTCCCTTCATTTAATTCTTACATTTGACTATGACAAACACAGCATGACTTAAAAAAATTCTCAATTCTTTTCATAAGTTTTGTTAAAGTGTAATGCTAATAAACATGTCCAATTATCGAGTATGCATCTTAATAAGTTTGCTGGTATTGATTGTAATGTGAGAATGAAGGAAAAGCTATTAGCAAATTTTCCAATCGATATATTTGAGTGACATTCAAAATATACCCCTAGTTGCACAGTAGTTAAAATATGAATATCATTAGCAATTTGCACCTTTTGTTATTGGAGTTGATTACCATCTGTTCAGCAGCCTGATTGATAGAACCATTATTGAAAGACTGAGAGTGTGCCTTGGTGTTAAATTGCATCTGCTTGATATAAAATAAAGACGCAGATCCAGAGCTTCTACCTGCTGCTGTGTGTTTCTTCATGTGCATGCTGTGCATTAATACAATTTGCACAAATGGGGCAAGTGTCAAGTGAACATGGTACGATTAGTGGTTCACTAGACTATATTCAGCATGCACCTGCACAAGTCCACATTTCAATATTGTTCAGCAACAGCTACCTCTTAGGCGAGATTGAAGGAAGATTTTTTTAGGAGAATGTGGGGTCAGTGGTCCATCTATTCTTTTCTGTCTTTTGTTGGTGACCAGAGCTACATAACATTTTTTTTAAATTATTGTTCTATCTCTGACAAGCCTTCACCAGATAACCTTGTTCTCGAATAATATCTCCCACTGTGTGAAGTCAATGTGTCAAGGAATTTTTTAAAGCTTTTTTAAGGCTCCCCATTTCCTTTCTTCATTGCTGAGTGATGAAGACAACAATTCTGTTTGTAGGCTGTCATTAGAGTTATGCCACAATGCCTAATCCATGTCATGGATAAGGCACAGGTATATCTACTGTTTGGAAATTGCAATCAATGTTCTACACAAAATTTAATGTAGTAATGAAAACAATATTCAGATTCAGATTCAACTTTAATTGTCATTGTCAGTGTACAATACAGAGACAACGAAATGCAGTTAGCATCTCCCTGGAAGAGCGACATAGAATATGATTTCAATAAATAAATCTTTTTACATGTATACAGACATAGTGTTTGTCCTGTGGGAGGAGTGTCCGGGGGGGGGGGGGGGGGGGGGGTGATTGGCAGTCACCGAGGTACATTGTTGAGTAGAGTGACAGCTGCAGGGAAGAAGCTGTTCCTGGACCTGCTGGTCCAGCAACGGAGAGACCTGTAGCGCCTCCCGGATGGTAGGAGGGTAAACAGTCCATGGTTGGGGTGAGAGCAGTCCTTGGCGATGCTGAGCGCCCTCCGCAGACAACGCTTGCTTTGGACAGACTCAATGGAGGGGAGCGAGGAACCGGTGATGCGTTGGGCAATTTTTACCACCCTCTGCAGTGCTTTCCGGTCGGAGACAGATCAGTTGCCATACCATACTGTGATACAGTTGGTAAGGATGCTCTCGATGGTGCAGCGGTAGAAGTTCACCAGGACCAATATGCACAAAATGATATAATTTCTACTCCTCGATCACACCCCATCATCATCTTTGAAACCCACATTAACAATTAACTTTTCAGCCAAGCTTTAACTCGCCATTCTTTATATTTCCTTCTTTGTTTTGGTATTCAATACTGTTTAGGTTAAATTACTAACAAGCACAGTGGACATTTTTTTTTAATATTAAAGAACCAGCATGGAGATAATTTGTCAGAATTGATAATACCGGTCATTCTGATATAATGTATGTATCCGTAACACAAATTTGGCATAACACAGGTGATGAATTTGGAAATTCAATACTATTTGCAATATATGGGCTGCATTGGTTATTACATGATGATGATTTGAATCTAGAGAACACTTAAACGTTGCCTTGGAAATTGACAAGCTGAAAAAAAGCTGTCTTGGATTTAAACAGTATATAGGAAAATGAGATTTCCACGTCACCTCCTCACTGTAATCATATACCATTGTGTCTTGAAAACACAATGATATCAAGCTTAATTGTTTGGCAATATACACATCTAGGTTAAAAGAAAGCTTTCGATCGTGTTCTAATTCTTCTTATGGATAGTAAAACATCTTCAGCCATGAATGCAACTGAAACTGACAAGTAATTGGTACTATTGACAGTTGTGCAATGATATTCTATTAAATAATGTATCACGCAGCCTTTGGTTTATTTTAGTTTGCATCAACAAAACTAAACGCATTGTTATTGAAAATACCTTTATTTTTGCCAGAAAAATAACAGTTATCGCAAGTCTGAAACTCTCTAGCCCCTAACCCCCTATCGCCAATTGGCTTTATAACCTGATTACAGTACAGTATCACGTTACAGCAGAACTACCTGTATGCCAAAATATCCTATAACTTAACAATCTTTTTCTCCCTCACTTTAAATAGCCAGATAACAAGAGCAATTGAGCCATGGTAGCAATTAAAATATTTGTGGAGAATTTTGCCAACAGATGTTGTTTAGCTACAAGACAAAAATGCAGCTCCCCTATCCTTGTGTGAAACAGTTACCTATCAGATTCCTATTAAATATTTTCCCCTTCACCTTGAACCAATGTCCTCTGGTCTCTCTGGGCAAGAGACTCTGTGCATCTACCCGATCTATTCCTCTCATGATTTTGTACACTTCTATAAGATCACCCCTCATCCTCCTGTACATGGAATAGTGACCCAGCCTATTCAACCTCTCCCTATAGCTCACACCCTCTAGACCTGGCAACATCCTTGGAAATCTTTTCTGAACCCTTTCAAGCTTGACAATATTTTTCCTATGACATGGTCCCCAGAACTGAACACAATACTCTAAATGCGGTCTCACCAATGTCTTATACAACTGCAACATGACCTCCCAACTTCTCACAATACTCTGACTGATGAAGGCTAAAGTGGCAAAAGCTTTTTTGACTACCTTATCCACCTGCAACTCGACCTTGAAGGAAACATACACCGGTACTCCTAGTACTCCCTCTGCTCTGTACAACACTACACAGAGGCTTACCATTTACTGTGTAGGTCCTGCCCTTGTTCGATGTCCCAAAATGCAATATCTCACACTTTTCTGTATTAATTTCCATCAACCATTCCTCCGCCCACCTGGCCAATCGATCCAGATCCTGCTGCAATCTTTCACAACCATCTTCACTATCTGCAAAACCACTCACTTTTGTATCATCAGCAAATTTGCTTATCTTGCCCTGTACGTTCTCATCCAAATCAGTAACGATCCCAGCACCTAACCCTGAGGCACACCGCTAGTCACAGGCCTTCAATCCGAGAAGCAACCTTCCACCATCACCCTCTGTTCCTTCCATGGAGTCAATTTGCTATCCATTCAGCTATCTCTCCTTGGATCCCCCCACAACATTTTAAATATACCATTTCAATTTCATTTGGCTCTTAGATTTACACTCATTTTAGTGCCATTTTCAAATATAACATCATTTGTCTAGCCTTATATGTAAGTTTATTTATTTTTCTCTGACTCACTCTAGATCTCAATCACCCTTCCACAGTTCCCTTTTCATTGTTCTGCTCCATTTTATGTGCATTTTGCAATTGTACTCATTTTACCTTATTTTCTTTATTTTATATTTTTTTAACGTGTTTTAGTCTTTTCAAGATTAATTCCTGGAATATAGACCTTATTATTCAGGAAGCATGGAATGATTTTGTTTATTTCTCTTTTGCAAGTTGGTGGTGGGCCAAATTGAACGTGATGCACTTGCTCTTCTTGGTGGCAGAAGTTATGGAATTGGGAGATCTTTTACAGAGACCATGGTGAGTTACTACAATATATCTTGTAAGTGGTGCACACTAGAGATGCTGTGTCTAAGGTGGAAAAAATGATCAAGGTGTTGGATGGTGTATTAGTCAAGCCAGCTGCTGGTCATGGTATCGAGCTTAATTGTTTGGCAATCTACACATCTAGGTTAAAAGAAAGCTTTCGATCGTGTTCTAATTCATCTTATGGATCGTAAAACATCTTTTCAGGAGTGTGTTACATGCCACAATAAATATCACCAGCAATTTATCCTGGACCAGCAACATTGAAGCAATGGCCAATTGAAGGCACACCAATAACTTAACTTCCTTAGTAAGATTAGGAAGTTTGGCATGTCCCCAACAACCCTCACCAATTTCTACATGTGTTATAGAAAGCATTTTATCGGGATACATCATAGGTTTTGGAACAGCTCCATAGAATACTACACTTCACACTGACTCAGCAAGGACACCAGCATAATCAAGGACCAGTCTCACACTGGTAACTCCCTCTTCTCCCCTTTCCCATCAGGCAAGAGGTACGAAAGATTGAAAACACTTACTTCCAGATTCAGGGACAGACCCCAGCAGTTATCAGTCAACTGAACAGTCCTCTCATCAGCTTGCGAGCAATATTCGCCTTCCATCCCACATTGGAGACCTTTAAACTATCTTCAATTGGACTTTATTGGACTCTATCTTGCACTAAATGTTGTACTCTTTATCCTTTTTTGTGCTCTGTGGATGGCCTTATCGTAATCATGTATAGTCTTTGACCAGATAGCACACAAACAAAAGCTTTTCACTGTACCTCAGTACAGCTGACAATAATAAACTAAACTAAACAATATTAAGACTAGGTGGGAAACAGAGTTAGATCACAGATCTCATTAAAAGGCAGAATAAGTTTGTAAACTAAATGACCTCTTGTTGCTGTAATATCTGAATTTTTGTAATATCCAGCTTCTGAATGTGGTTTTTGTATTCACATAATTTACAAGGTCAACCAATTAAGTTTCTGGTCCATTTTGGAGTTGCGGTGGCTGATGATAGTAGTGCCATTGAATCTCAGAAGGAAGTGATTTGACACTCTCTTGTTGGAGAACGTTATACCCTTCCACTTGTGTGACCCGAATATTATTTGATGCCTGGACTACTTCATGTTGTAAGGGATTGCAAATGCATCTAAATTGAGTAATCAAGGATATCATCAGGGAAAGTCATTGATGATGCTGATTTGGCATGGGACACTCCTCTGATGGTGTCTGGCAATAATGTCCTAGGATTGAGAGGATTGGTTTCTAATGAGCATAAACATCTGCCGTTGTGCTGTTTAACTCCCAAGCAAAGAACAAGAAGTTCAATTTTATTATTGGCTTTGCATTATTTGTTACCTTTACAACTGGATTCTTATTCCATACAATTTTCTGACCTACTTACAAAAATCATAAAAATCTCATCTTTTTGAACTCCAAATTGATGTGAAGATGTTTAAACTGTAATTTTCTTCACCCAGAGAATGAATATACTAAGTACAGATGCACCCTGATTTACGATGCTTCGACTTACAATATTTTGACTTCATGATGGTGCAAACGCTGGGCAACGGCAGCGAGCCTC
Organism: Amblyraja radiata; assembly: GCF_010909765.2. Lineage (NCBI taxonomy): Eukaryota > Metazoa > Chordata > Chondrichthyes > Rajiformes > Rajidae > Amblyraja > Amblyraja radiata. The sequence goes on along the minus strand of NC_045966.1, from coordinate 31,079,664 downwards.
AGCTCATTCCCAGTCACGTGATCAAATTGTATTAAATACGTTTTCAACTTACGATATTTTCAATTTACGATGGGTTTATTGGTACGTAACCCCATCGTAGGTCGAGGAGAAACTGTAATTTGAAAGGACCAGGTCAGGAACATGCACACTATTTGTCAAGACCACTTGTAGCCCCCTGTTGCAACTTCAGTTTCTGCCAGGTCATGGTCCTATTATATAACAAATAAACAAACAAACAAACAAAAGGTACAGTGTTAAGATAGAGCTCTAGGGGCTAGTGGAACCAATTGATATGGGGAGAAGGCAGGCACGGATTATTGATTGGGGACGATCAGCCATGATCACAATGAATGGCGGTGCTGGCTCGAAGGGCCGAATGGCCTCCTCCTGCACCTATTTTCTATGTTTCTAGAGTTCTATGTTTCTAGAGGGTAAAGGATTTAATTCCAACTCAAGGCATGAAAACTTGTTCAGCACTGCAGTTCTTATGTTCTTTGTGGATCTGTTCAACATATTTACTGGATCATTTGTTTCTGTTACAGAGGTCACACGTTATTGAAGTATCAAATCACATCTCAGACCCGCAAACGCTCAGCTCACATCTCGGACCCGCAAACGCTCATCATAGGAGCACCGCAAGGCTGCGTACTCTCTCCTCTCCTCTCTCTACACCAATGACTGCACCGCCTCAGACACCTCTGTCAAGCTTCTCAAGTTTGCGGACGACACAACACTGATTGGACTGATCCAGGATGGGGAGGAATCTGCCTACAGACAGGAAGTGTCACAGCTGGTGCCCTGGTGCCGTCGCTACAACCTACAGCTCAATGCTCTTAGGACAGTGGAATTGATTGTAGGTTTTAGGAGAGCTCCCCCTCCCCTCACCCCACTCACTATCAACAACACCATGGTCACATCTGTGGAGTATTTTAAGTTCCTGGGAACCATCATCTCCAAGGACCTTAGGTAGGGGTCTACCATCGACTCCACAGTCAAAAAGGCACGACAGAGGATGTACTTCCTACGACAGCTGAGGAAGCACAATCTGCCACAGGCAATGATGGTCCAATTCTACACGGCCATCGTAGAGTCTGTTCTCACCTTCTCCATCATGGTCTGGTTTGGCTCAGCCACTAAGCACGACACCTGGAGGCTGCAGCGAATCGTCCGATCAGCAGAGAAGATTATTGGCTGCAACCTTCGCTCCATTGATGAACTGTACACTTCAAGGGCCAGGAAGCGAGCGGCCAAGATCATCTCTGACCCCTCTCACCCTTGCCACAAACTCTTTGAATCACTTCCCTCTGGAAGGCGACTCCGGATTGTCAAAGCTGCCACAGCCAGACATAAAAGCAGTTTTTATCCACGAGTAGTTGCTCTACTCAACAGCCAAAAATCTGTAGCCTCCCTTTGATCTTGTATTTTGTTGGCTCACATGCTTGATCAATGGTGTTTTATCATTAATGTTTTATTATTATTAATATTTAGTGTTTTCTGAGTCATTCGTAACTGTCATTGTATGTCATGTTGTTACTTGTAGGCGGAGCACCAAAGCAAATTCCTTGTATGTGAATACTTGGCCAATAAACTTACTTACTTACACATCCTGCAACCTGAAACCAAATAACCAGCTTTAAACATTCATTCTTTAATCTCGATAACAACTCACACAGAGAAAAATTCCCAATTCTCTGATACTAACTTTCCTCAAAAGAAGCTGATCAAGAGCACTTCAATTTCCTTAGTATTTTAATTGCGCTGTTTGCAGTTCTGCCTCTATAGGAAAAGTGAAAGGTTAGATATAAGATAACTGAGAATGGAACAACATATTAGTTTTTCAGACAAGTGCTCCATAGAACAAAGGATCCAACTGGCTTCTTTCATGCTTCATTTGCTATGAAGGATTCCTTTACTGTACATTGTCTTTTATCCTACCCAAGCTGCCAACTTAATCATTTTAAATTATTTTACAATATTCTGCTTGTTCAGGAACCATAGCAATAAAAATATCTAAAATGCACTGACTCATAGTGCACCTTTTGAGAAATAAGAAAGAGGCAGCTGGGATCAAGTGTATCCTGGAGGAGTTTCAGGAACTGAGGAGCTTGCTAAAGAAAATCAAATCAGGAGGGCAAAAAGGGGACAGGAGATAGCTCTGGAAGATATGATTAAGGATAACCCCTCGAGATTTTATGTACAATAAGGGGAAAAGGGTAACTAGAGAGAGAATAGGGCCACTCAGGAATCAAAGCGGTAAACTCTGTGTGGAGCCATAGAAGATGGGTAATGTCTGCAATTAATATTCCTCCTCTGATTTTACTATTTGACAAAAGACATGAGGATCTGCAAACTTAGGGCGATCAGTATACGGTCGGGGATGTACTGAAGGCCCTAACGCTTATGAAGGTGGCTAAATCTCCTGGGCCTGATCATGGATTTCTGAAGGCACTGTGGGAAACTAGAGAGGAAATTGCCCTTGCCCTGGATGAGACATAAGTCAACTTCAAATAAGGAGAATGGCAGATATTGTGCCTCTATTTAAGAAGATCTGCAAGTTAAAGCTTGGGAACTATAGGTCAGCGAGTCTAATTCTGTGATTGGGAAGTTACTAGAGAGTATTCTGGGAGATAAGATACCGTATACCTGCATTTAGATGGTCTCGGGCTGATTAGGCAAAGTCTGCACGATTTCGTACGTGGGAGATCGTATCTCACAAATCTGATTGAGTTTTTTGAAGATGTGGCCAAAAAGGTTGATGAGGACAACTTGATGAGTACATAGGGATTTCAGCTAGACATTTGACAAGGTTCCATGTGGTAAACTGTACTGGAAGGTTAGATGGGGTCAAAAGAGAGCTAACCAACCGGATAGAAAATTGGCTTTATGGAAGGTAGCAGAGGGTATGAAGGAAGGTTGTTTCAGACTGGAGGCCTGTGACTAGTGGTGTAACTCAGTGTCTGTATCTGGGGTCATTGCTTTTTGTCATCTATATCAATTATTTGGATAAGAAAGTACAAGGCATGATTAGTAGGTTGCAGATGACACTAAAGTTGGTGGCATTACAGATAGCCTAGATGGTTGTAAAATATTGCAGCAGAATCATGACAGGTGGGCTGAGGAATGGTTGAAGCCGTTTAATACAGAGATGTGCGAGGTGTTGCATTTTGGAAATCTAAGCAGGGCAGGACCCACACAGTGAATAGCAGGGCTCTGGGGAATGTTGCAGAGCAGTAGGATCCAGGAGAGCAGGTACATAGTTCCTTGTTGGTGGCGTCACAGGTAGATAGGGTGGTCAAGAAGGCTTTTGGCACATTGACCTTCATGAGCCAGAGTATTAAGTATGGAAGTTGGGAGGCTATGTTATAGTGGTGAGGCCACATTTAGAATATTGTGTTCAGCTTTGGTCACCCTGTTGTAGGAAATATTGTTAAGCTGGAAAGGGTGCAGAGAAGATTTATGAAGATGTTGCTGGGACTCTAGGGCCGAGCTATAGGCAGAGGTTGAGCAGGCTAGGACTTTATTCCTTGGAGCGCAGGAGGATGAGGTGTGATGTTATAGAGGTGTATAAGATCATGAGAGAAATAGATAGGGTAAATATACAGTCTTTTACCCAGAGTAGGGGAATTGAGAACCAGAGGACATAGTTGTAAGGTAAGGAGGGAAATATTTAATATGAACCTGAGGGGCAACTTTTTTACTCAATGTGTGCCAGGTATATGGAACGAGCTGCCAGAGGAGGTTGTTAAGATAGGTGTTTTCATAATGTTTAAAATGCATTTGGATGGGTACATGGATAGGATAGGTTTAGAAAGATATGGGCCAAACACAGGCAGGTGGGAATAGTGTAGATCAGGCATATTGATTGGCGTGTGGATGTTGGGCCGAAGGTTCTGTTTTCACACTGTATGACTCTATGACTTTATGACTCTATCTGAATTCCGTTTAGCCTCTGTGTTGGGAACTAACACCATTGTCACATTATCACTTTGCCTTCTGTTCTGTTTGCATCGACTATTCATTCACCACATTAAACAAAGTCAACTTTCATCTACCACTGGAAAACATTTCATTCCTTGACACTTCGCAATGTGTTATGTAGCAGTTGATTTGAGTCTTCTTATCTTTGTACATTTTTGTGTGAGAGCAAGTGCTCTTTAACTACCTTGCAGATACATTTTGACAATGGCTTTGTACTGATCTTTAATTAACAATAATTTTTTTTAAAGTATAAAAAGATAAACAAATTTACAAATCCTGAAATTCTAAATGTAATTGCCCTTTTTTTTGGGAAATTTGTGAAGGTGCCGATCAGGGGGGGACGGACGGACGGACGGACGGACGCACGCACACACACACACACACACACACATCTACCATGCACAGTTACGTTAAATATCCAATGTACATTTGACAACACTGTTGAGAGATTCCACTGTGCTCCAGTTATTTCCCGTTATTGTTAGTTGTGCACCATCTTGTGCAAGAGAGAATACTGAGCATCTTGTGAACATCGTGCAATTCGACTGATTCATGTGCCTGTCAGGGTTATTTTGGCTGATAAACATATACACATTGAAAAATGCAGATATAATACACGTTTAGTATGTGAAAATGGGTGAAATCCAGTGCAAGTGTCTTGATGGATAGAGATGATAGGTCGGTGAGTGATGAGGGTGAATTGATTAATGGCTAACCCTTGTGTAGCAGTCTAATGTCATGACATTTGAAGAAGAATTCATTAACTTTACCATAAGGAGCTCATTAATGTTCTCCCAGTACTGCATCTAGAGCTGCACTTCAGGCATCGATTTCCATAGATCTTCCTTCCTCTGTCTAATGCATCTTCCATTCTGTTCCCAGTGCATATGATAATTAAATAATCTTTACTCTTTCCAGCTTCCGCAACAAGACCTCCTGTGCATCTGTAAAGCTGGGTGCCCACCTCCTCTACTCAAGTCATGTTTCTCTCTTTTCTAAATCACTTCATGTGACAATATCCATGTAATTTATGCATATGAGCTGTGCTCATTCTCACACATGCTCAGTAAATCAGTCAGTGACCTTTGACTTGGAAATAAATCATTCCTGTTTTTGATTCCAACACGAGTGTGTGTGCAGCCATCTTTCTCCGTATATTATGTGCTAGTTTACTTATTTTACAAGTAGACAGATATCAAAACATGGTGGCAGCGGTGAAAATGAACATTTGTGAATCAAATAGATACTATGATGATTAGAAAAAATGCTTTGAAAAGCTTTCAGGAACCAATGTTTCAATGCTCCGCCACCGGACTAGCTGCATGCATAATAATAATAATAATAATAAAAATAATAATAAATACTTTATTGATCCCCTCAGGGAAATTCAGATGTCCAGAAGCCCCCAACCAACAAACCCACAGATTCAAAACGAACGCAGACAGAAAATACATAGAATACAATGCGGACACTACCTGAGAGCAATAAATACTTAAAAAGACCAATAATTAACAGTTAAAAATTAAAAATTGCAAAATGCATCCCCCTACAGCCTAGCGGTCCGAATTATGAAATCTAATGGCTGCAGGGGTGAAGGATCTCCTGAACCGCTCCGTTCTACAGGGCAGGGAGAGGAGCCGGTTGTTGTTCCGAGTGCTCTTTTGACTCTCCAGAATTACATGGAGGGGATGCCCGGGGTTTTTCAGGATGACCTGCACCTTGTGCCTCATACGCCTCTCAAGCACATCCATCCCAGAGTCTACTCTCCCCTCCAGCACTGAGCTAGCTTGTTTAACCAGTTTGACCAGCTTCTTGTTTTTTGCACTAATGCTGTTGCCCCAGCAGACAACAGCGTAGAAAATAACACTTGCAACCACAGTGTTGTAAAACATGTGCAGCATATCATTACACACATTGAAGGATTTGAGCCTTCTGAGGAAAAAGAGTCTGCTCTGGCCTTTTTTGTAGAGGGAGTCAGAGTTGACAGACCAGTCCAGTTTGTTATCAAGGTGCACTCCAAGGTATTTATATGTCTGCACCACCTCAATGTCAGCCCCTGCAGCGTTGACCGGCTGAAGGGGGAGCTTGGACCTGCCAAAGTTAACCACCATCTCTTTAGTCTTAGTTGTGTTCAGGATGAGACAGTTCTCTTCACTCCAGGCACAATAGGAACTGGTCAAGTTCCTGTATTCCTCCTCCTGCCCGTTCCTTACACATGCCACAATCGCTGTATCATCTGAATATTTCTGTACGTGGCATGTGTCAGACTTATAGTTAAAGTCTGCTGTATACAGGGTGAAGAGGAACGGGGCCAGAACCGTTCCCTGTGGGGCTCCAACATTGCACACCACTGTGCCAGAGACACTGTCCCCCAGCTTGACAAACTGTGGTCGACCCATCAGGTAGTCGTATATCCAGGAGATAAATGTGGAATCCACCCCCATCTTCTTAAGCTTGTCATTCAGAATCAGGGGTTGGATGGTGTTGAACGCACTTTAGAAGTCGAAGAACATAGCCACCGGGTTTGTCCAAAAAGGAGTAGATCCGGTGCAGCATGTAGAGGACTGCGTCATCCACCCCAATGTTTTCCTGGTATGCAAACTGTAGTGGGTCGAGTGCGTGCTGGACTTATGGTCTCAGGAGACGAATGAGTAGGCGCTCCATTGTTTTCATGATATGGGATGTAAGGGCCACCGGTCTGTAGTCGTTGATCTCGGTCGGCCGCCCTGCTTTGGGAACCGGCACGAGACATGATGTTTTCCACAGACCTGGTACCCTCCCTGACTGGAGGCTCAGGTTGAAAATGGTCTGGAGCGGCTCCGCCAGCTGAGCCGCGCAGTCTTTTAGTAGCCTGGGACATACACCATCAGGGCCAGCTGTTTTACCAGGGCGCAACCTCCTCAGCTCAGCTCTCACCTCGTCCTCCGTGAAGAACAGTTGAGGAGATGCCGGCATAGGAGGTGCTGCAGCTGTGGTGTTGGGGGGGCTGCCTCGTGGAGGTGATGGTGGGGGAGAGGCTGCACCTGTAGAGGTGGGAGGGGATACCAGATCATACCTGTTATAGAACAGGTTAAACTCATTGGCCTTGTCCACGTCTCCTGATGGCTGGCTTCTCTTCTCCTTGAAGCCAGTGATGGTCTTCATTCCTCTCCACACCTCTTTGATGTTGTTGTACTGCAGTTTCTTCTCCAGCTTCCTTTTATAATCCCCTTTTGCCTGCTTCATACTCCTTTTCAAGTGGTGCTGTACCCTCTTGATTTTTTCCCGATCACCAACCTTGAAAGCCTCCTTTTTCTCGTTTAGGAGGCTCTTGATGTTGCTTGTAATCCAAGGTTTGTTATTGGGAAAGCAACAAACAGTTCTTACTGGCACAACAACATCCCTACAGAAGTTGATGTAGTCCGTTATGCATCCAGCCATCCTGTCGATGTCCATACAGCTGTTTAATTCCTGTGGCTCCATCAGTATGTCCCAGTCTGTGCATTGAAAGCAGTCCCTCAGTGATTCACTGGCCTCTGGTGTCCACTTTCTGAAAGACCGGGTGGTTGTAGGCTGTCTCAGTACACAGGGTTTGTAAGAAGGCCTTAGATAAACCAGGTTGTGATCTGATTTGCCAAGCGGTGGAAAGGCTAAGACACTATAGGCCTCCTTGACATTGACATAGCACAGGTCCAGTGAATGCAGGTCAGTGAACACACAAAGATAAGACACTTCATGTAAATCAGTGCTGTGGGAGTCGAAGTTTAAAACGACTGCTTAAAGATAAAATAAGCTATTAAGAGCGATGGAATACGCTGATATTTAAAAATGGCGCAGACCAGTCCATCTTTCCACGTGGCTCTACCACCCAATCCAAAGCTCAAAGAGAACAGGGTAGAAGTGGAAAATATTTAACCAAATGTATGGAAATTATGCAGTGATAATTTGCAAAGGGCCGAATGGCCTCCTCCTGCACCTATTTTCTATGTTTCTATGTTTCTATACAGAACTGGATAAGAAGGAGAAACAGTATCCAAAAGCAGTATTCCTGCATCTTCAATACCCTGACGTTCGAGATGGTAGCAGATGAGGTGGATGTGAAAGTCATCATCGACAAGATGTCTACCATCATCATAGGAAAGACGGATGAAACCTATGAAAGATTTGTTTTCAATAAACGAGACCAGAAATCAGGGGAAAGCGTTGAATCGTATGTTGCAGAGCTAGACCTTACTAAAACATGCAACTTATGTGATTGCCTGAGAGAAAGCCTTATTCGAGATCGCATCGTCATTGGTATTGCGGACCGGTCAACTAGGAAGACACTCCTTCAGAAGAGGAATCTGACATTGCAGGGGACTGTGGACATATGTAGATCCTCGGAGGCAACAGCAGCAAGAATGCAGGTCATCAGCGAAGAGCCGATAATACACAAGGTGGAACGATTCCAACCAAGGGAAAAAGTGATTGATTTTCCTTCGCAGAGGAAGAATCTGGGACAAGTCAAGTTCAAGTTCTGTGCAAGGATGCACAAGCATAGGAAGGAGGAATGGCCAGCGTATGGGAGGGACTGCAACAGATGCGGACGACAAAACCACTTTGCCTGCTGCTGTAAGAAGAGGAAGGAGAGCACGCAGGAACAGGGTCTGCACAAGGTCGTAGAGACATCTGACACAATGTCCATTTCCGACACAGGGTCTGTGAGTTGCATTGAGATCAATGCAGCTGGAAACAATTCTTCTTCAGGCCTATTCGCTGAGATGCAGGTCGGCACAGAAGCCATCAAGTTTCAGATTGACTCTGGTGCCAGTGTTAATGTCATTCCCAAGCATCTTGTACCCAACAGAGAAGTCATTAGACGAGAGAAAATCACCTTAAAGATGCACAACAGATCCAACCTGCTGGCGGAAGGTAGGGCGAAAGTCGTAGGCGAACAACAAGAGGCACCGTGTTCACTTCATAGTGGTAGAAGAAGGCTGGCTCACACCTTTCCTGAGTGGCAAAGCTGCACAACAGATGAAACACACCTCAGTTCACTACGAGAACTTCAAGAGCCTGAATGCTGTTAGCGAGGCTGGCTCATTACTCAAGAAATACAAAGATGTCTTTGACGATGAAAGACCTGGGAGACTGCCTGGCAAGATCAAGTTGGTAACTAGGATGGAGGATGTGACCCCATCACAGTGTTCTGCAAAGCAACCTGTAACCATGAAAGGGAAGGTCAAGAATCTGGTCTCATGAAGCTGGTCGAGCAGGACACCTTGACGAAAGCCAAAGAACCAACTGAATGGTGTAGCAGGCTGGTCGTTACGGAGAAAAAGGACAGCACAGAGTTGAGGATCTGCATAGATCCGAGACCCCTCAACAAAGTCCTGAAAAGGGAGATCCACAGACTACCAGTCATAGAGGATGTACTCCCTGAGCTGTCCAAAGGCAAAGATTTTCTCCAAATTCGATCTGAAGTCAGGATATCTCCACTGCGAACTAGATGATGAGAGCTGTTTCCTAACAACCATGAACACCCCTTTTGGGAGATATCGCTGGAAGAGGTTGCCATTTGGACTGAAAGTAAGTACAGAGATGTTCCAGAAGAAGCTGCAACAAGCCTGGGAACAAGTCGGGGAAGCTGCAACAAGCTAGGGAACTGTACAAAAGGGACGGATTGCACCTTAACAGGTGGGGGAACTGGCATTCTGGGAGTCAGGTTTGTCACTGCTACACAGGTGGTTTTAAACTGAATAAGGGGGATGGGGTGTCAAATGGGATAGTCAAGGACAGAGTTAAAGGGAAAGAGAGTAAAGGGATAGTAGAGGGTTTCAGCCGGAGAGCACTGCCAGAGGTGAGTGGGCCGCTGGTGCTGAGATCCCGGTGGCCGGTTCCTCTGTCCAGTCCCTGGCGGCCGCTCACAGCCACCCGAGCTGCTTCCCTCCCTGGCCACAATGCGGTGGCTCCATGCCTGGAGCACCACAGCAGCGGTGAGTAAGTGAGTTACAAGCATGATCCCCGACCCCCTCCTTCTCAACGTTGCTGCTCTCCCCGCAACTTTACCCCTGGCCAGACTCACCACACGCTGTGAAAGGAACTCTCCCCCCAATTGGTCCCTTGAACTAGTATTGTCATTCAATAAGACCACAACTGATTCAACGTCCCGGCGTGCTCCTGTTTTTCCCACCATCTCTCCACCTGCCGTCACCCTCCACCCCCCCCCCGCCCATTCAGTAATTCAGAATGAAGGAGATTTGGGAAAATTGAATTGTTACTTTCTTTGTTTTTATTTTTTTGAGCGTAAGAAATTCTATTTCCCACCAGCCTTCTTTCAAAATTTTGCAACTCAAAATGGGGGTGCCTCTTCATTGCCAGGAAATACGGTACCTTATTAAGAGATTTGGCTTTTGAAGACGTTATAAAAGCCGACTGACAGCTTACGGCACGGTTTAAGATTTTTTAAAAGCCGACTGACTGCCTACCCTGAGTAATTACTCACGGCACATGCCTGCTACACACATAACTCAAGAGAAACCACCAGACGTGGAGAAGACTGGGACACCTTTGCAACCTCAGCTGACATGGAAAAGACCAACACAACATGCTTCACCGGAAAAAGATGCAACTCGTGAAACTTTTAACACAGAGAAATCTAAACAAAAATAAAGTGAAGAGAAGAAACTAGAAGTGATGCACAGAATGAACCTACTGAAAAGAAAGACATTTCTGAAAGAAACACCATCACAAAGACTAGGGCAGGTAGAGCTGTCAGACCGCCGGAAAGGTACAGCAAGTATGTCACAAAGTAATGTGTTTTGCTGTGATGTACCTACATGCTTATGGGAAGAAAGCACGTGAACATTAGTTTTTGTTATTGAAATGTCACAAGTGTGACTATAATTGATATTGTAAAATAAGACAGAACAGTTGTTTTATTCTGTTAAGTTAAACCATATAACAAATGTGTAATATTATGAAAAGTGTTTAAGTTTACTTTGTTTTGGGATCGTCGGAAATGTAATCCTAAAATGTCAATAAAGGAAAGGATGTGACAATATCCATGTAATTTATACATATGAACTGTGCTCATTCTCACACGTGCTCAGCAAATCAGTCAGTGACCTTTGACTTGGAAATAAATAATTCCTGTTTTTGATTCCAACACGAGTGTGTGTACAGCAATCTTTCTCTGTATATTATGTGCTAGCTTACTTATTTTACAAGTAGACAGGTATCAAAACACTTCCAGTATATTTCCCCTCACCCAGCCTGTCCCTTAAGCAGTGTATGAAAACTGTATTAATACGTGAGGAATGATATTGTGCTCCATCTCACTGTGCAGCCAACACAGGCTTTATGCATGTTAATATGCGTAATTAGCAAGGATGGCATACTGACTGCCTTCCACTCAGCAGGCATGGATTAACTGCACAACACGATCCTTACAACTGGTTTCCAGTGCTAACCAATTTAACCCCTATTGAGGATAATATTGCTGATAAATAAATAAAGTAATTATGGAGACATCAAAGATAATAGTTGCAGTTTAAGTTGTGAGTGTAACTTACAATTAATTTACTGATGAAAATGTGCATTTACTTAGGACAAGGGCACATGAGCAGGGGTGGGGGTGTGGAAGATAGAACCCGGGCACTGGGAATTATAATGGTGGGAGAAGGTGGGACCAAATTAGCAGTTACAGTAGTATTTTCCTCAGAAAGACAGAACATAGGAAAATACAACCCAGCTTACAACCCAGCGGTATGAATACTGATTTCTCTAACTGCAAGTAACCCTTGCATCCCCTCTCTCTCCGTCCTTCCCCCACCCGAGTCATCGTCGTACTAGTTTCACTGTCATCCTGTTGAGTTTCACTTTCTGTATAGTTCATTATAACCTACCCCACAGCCAGCAATGCAGCATTGTGGGCTCCACCTTTTCTTGATCATCGTTGCTTTTTGCATTCATTGTTTTTCCCTTTTCTCCAGAGATGCTGCCTGAACCACTGAGTTACTCCAGCTTTTTGTGTTTATAGAAAAATATGTCAATGGAGCAGGCTTGCAGCCCACAATATCTGTGCTGAACATCTCCCCAAATAAACTAATTACATCTGCCTACACATGGTACACCCCCTACATTCCAAAATCCTCTTAAATGCCACTATTGTATCTGTCTCCACTACCATCCCTGGCAGCCATTCCAACACCCTCTGTATTAAAAAAAACTTGCCCTGCATATCTCCTTTAAACTTTGTCCTTCTTAACTTAAAACTATGCCCTCTAGTCTTTGATATTTATACTCTGGGAGGAAGTTTCATACTGTTTACCTTATCTACGCATCTCATAACTTTATATAGCTCTAATCATTCTCCCCTCAATTTCTGGCGTTCTAGAGAAAACAAGTCAAGTTTATCCAACCTCGTAGCTAACATGCCCTAATCCAGGTAACATTCTGGAAACCTTTTCTGCACTTTCTCCATAGTCTCCACAACATTCCTGTAATCGGGTGACGCAGAGCTGCACGCAATACTCCAAATGCAGCTTCACCAAAGCCTTGTAGGCTACATCGTCATCTCCCGACTCTTATCCTCAATGCCCCAGCCAATAAAGGTGAGCATTTCTTTTGTAACTTTGTTAGTGCCAAAATGTGGCGACACTTGTGTACTGCTTAGCTGAGGTCTGCTGCATGATTTGACTGGATTGTATGCAAAACAATGTATTTCACTGTACATACAGTAGGTACACGTGTCACTAAAGTATCATTGAATTATATGCTTTCTTTGCCCTTTATCTACATGTTTTACCACTTTCAGAGAGCTACAGACCTGGATCACAAGATCCATCTGCACAACATCGCTAATCATGGATTGCCATAAACTGTATACTTTCAACCTCCCAAAGTGCAAAACCTCACATTTACTCAGATTAAACTCCATCAACTATTTCACCACCCATTTCTGTAGTTGATCTATATCCTGTTGTATACTTTGGCAACCTTCTCCCTGTCCACAACTCCAGCAATCTTGATGCTGTGACTGCAAACTTACTAACTAACCCATCTACCTATACGTCTGTTAGGTATGTGATAATTAGCATATGTAATTAGCATATGTAATTAGTTTCTTGTCATATGTTGTGCAAGTACGCATGTGCGGGGAGACTCAAGGTGGCGTCCTGTAGTAAAGAAGCTTGTAAGATTACTCCCGTGTCCGAGCCTTTATTCAAGTGTGCTAAGCATCCCGAATACATAACAATTGGCGACGAGGATAAAAGAACGAAGATAAGAACAAGGCCAGCAAGAAGAATCAAAAACAAAGTTAAAAAAAAAATAAGAAGTGTATTTGGAAACAAAGTGGAATAGCACGAAGCCTAAAGATTTGGCGCCAAATGGTTTTGAATTGGCGTCAAAAGAAAAAAAAAAAAAAAAAAAAGGTAGGAACGGGAAGCAGTAGCTCAGGGAGGAGCGAAGGAACCTCAAACGTCACGTGGGAGGGCTCGTGCCATGAAGCCAACGGCCAGCCCCAGGAGCAGCCACAGACGTCGGGTGGGGGCCTGGTACCGTGAAGGCCACGGACAGGTCCAGAGAGCCACCGACGGAAGAGGACGTGTAGCCCATGGCCAGCCCCAGATGTCAGGTGAAGGCCTAGTACCGTGAAGGCCACGGACAGGTCAAGAGAAGCACCGACGGAAGAGGACCGTGTAGCCCACGGCCAGCCCCAGTAGCAGCCACAGACGTCGGGTGAGGGCCTCGTACCGTGTAGGCCACGGACAGGTCCAGAGAGTCACCGACAGAGGCTGAGTCTTCAGCCCAACCGGGAACAGTCAGCCCGGTGGGGGAAGAAAGTAAAGAAGGCCCGGTCGGGATCAGAGTCAGCCCGACCGTGAGCAGAAAAGCGGACAGGCCCGCGAGAGAAGCGGTGAGAAGCCAAGAACCGTGAAAGCCCGGTCGCAGGGGACGGCCGAGAGCGGGGAAAGCCCGGACGTGAAAGGAAGTCCGGCCCCGAGCGAAGAGTGGGTCTGCGCGAGAAAAGCAGGACACAGCACTCAAGCACTGAAGCCCAGTCGGGAGCAGTGTCAGCCCAGTCGGGGAAGTGAAGTAGAGAAAGCCTGGTTGGGGGAGATGGCCGAGAGGGGAGAAGGCTGAGAAAGCTGAGAGGCACAGTCCCGACGCTTGGAGCAGCGGGGACCAGCAGCAGAAAAGCAGCGACTTACCTTCACCTTCCGCAGGGTGACCACGGGAGCCAGCGACGAGCCGTGCAGTGGGTCCAGTAGCAGCCGGGAGGGCTGTAGAGACAGCAGGCAGGCAAGTCGGCGGAGCACTGGTGGAGAGGAAGGTCAGCAGGCAAGCGGGCCAGCAAAAGCCAGCCTGAAAACAGCAGTGGAAGTCCGGTGAGGCCCACAGCAAAAGTACCGGTGGGGACGGCTCGAGAGGTTAATAAGGCATCGGAGTCCACAAGCAGCAAGCTGGAGCAGTGAAAGCCTTCATAATAAAAGTCCTCTATGAATGTAATGCATTGTCACAGTTAAAGTATGCCTGTTTGGATTTAATGTATGGGTCACTATTATCAATAATTTAAGTAAATCTGTGTGCATAGAAGGAATAGGAATAGAAAAGGGCCTCACCAAGGGAACTATAAGAGTATACTATTATTATTAACTTTTTATTAACTTTATTTATAAAGCACTTTAAACAACTGCAGTTGCCACAAAGTGCTGTACATGAGAACTCATGGACAAAAAGCTATTACAAACCATTAAAAACCGTAAAACGAAGGACTATAAAAAACACACTAAAAATTAAAAGACATTAAAAGCACTAAGAACAGGAGCAATGCCTCAGCCAGTGTCGAAAGCCAAAGAATAAAAATGTGTTTTTAGGGAGGATTTGAAGATGGACAGTGAGGGGGTCTGTCTGATGTGCAGCGGCAAGGTGTTCCAGAGTGCCGGAGCAGCAACAGAAAAGGCTCTATCCCCTCTGAGCTTCCGCTTAGACCTTGGTACCTCAAGGAGCAGCTGATCAGCTGACCTGAGGCACCGGGCAGGAGCATATAGGTGGAGCAGCTCAGAGAGGTAAGGCAGGGCGAGCTATATTTTATATGAGATTTTATGTGAGATTTATACTATTATTATAAGATTAAGTAATAGTCAGTGAGCTGGATAATCTCTTAGAATGTAAAATAAATAAGTCCAGCGCAGAGAACACTGTGTGAGAGAACAGAACGTAGTGCACCTGAATAGCAACAGTGTAGCATGGCTACTTCAATTGTAGGAAAGTGGCCCCAGTTAGATTCTGGGTGCAATTTTGAGAAATGGACTGAAGTCTTGGAGGCTTCGTTCATTTCTAATTATATTACTACAGAGGAGAAGAAGAGAACATGATTCATATTAGGCATAGGAAGAGAGGGTTATCATACCTTACGTACGTTACTGCTGCCAGCAAAGCCCACAGAGAAAACGTACGAGGAGTGTAAGGAGGTATTAATGGCTAATTTCTCGCCAAAACCTCCAAGGGCATCCAGAGGCAAGGAGCCTGAACTAAAGAGGACAGGGAGTCCCTCAGTGGACAAAGGACAAGTGCAAAGGGACCAAGGTCAAGTGCAAAGGGACCAAAGTCAAGTGCAAAGGAACCAAGGTCAAGTGCAAAGGGACCAAGGTCAAGTGCAAAGGGACCAAGGTCAAGTGCAAAGGGACCAAGGTCAAGTGCAAATGGACACAAGTCAAGTGCAAAGGGACACAAGTCAAGTGCAAAGGGACACAAGTCAAGTGCAAAGGGACCAAAGTCAAGTGCAAAGTGACCAAAGTCAAGTGCAGAATGACAAAAGTCAAGTGCAGAGGGAAAAGGCCAAAGGTAAAAGGCAAAGGAAAAGGAGTCAAAGGCAAAGGGAAATTGCCATTCAAAGGGCAACTCTAGTTATTCAAGCTGCATTTAGGGGTATGAAGGTACGGAGAGAGAACCGGAACAAACAAAAGGCAGCAACGGTAATACAAGCAGCATTTAGAATGCATAGAGTATACCGCCAATACAAGGCAATGAGATTAGCAGCTATAATAGTGCAAACCCATTATAGGGCACACCTTCAAATGGTAAGTGATCGCAAAACTTACATGAAGGTACGCAGCAGTGTTGTACTGCTTCAGGCAGCCTACCGAGGAATGCTTGTTCGAAAGCAACTGCGGTGCATGCATAAATCTGCCAAGGTCATACAGACTTATTATCAGATGCATAAACAGCGTCAGTATTTTAAGAAACTACACTGGTCTGCCATTGCGGTACAGCAACGATACCGTGCATGCCAGATAAGAGATGTCCAAGTGAGACAGTATGATAGTTTGAGAAAAGCAGTGATTTGTATTCAGGCCTTATACCACGGGATCAAAGCCAAAGTATTGGTAGAGAAAATCAAGGCAGCACGCCGTATTAAGTCATTCATAAGAATGTGCATTACAAGAAAGCATTTCTTGATGCAAAAGGCGGCTGTAGTCACTCTGCAAGCAGCATACCGTGGTTACCGATTAAGGGCACGCTACAAAACTGTGCGTCAAGCAGTCATTTCGATCCAGAGATGGTACAAAGCATGCAAAATAGGGCATTCCCAGTTTGTGCAATATCAGTCAATGAGGGATGCAACTATTACCATTCAGACTGCCTACAAGAGTATGATGGTTAGGCAAGGGGTTAAGCAAAAGAGAGCTACTGTAAAAGTGCAGTCAGTACTCCATATGAGTTGGTATCGGAAAGAGTTAAGTGGACAAATAGATAAACAACAGAAAAGGCTTAAATGATACAAAAGGCTTAAACAATATAGGAAAGCCAGTGTTGTATTGCAAAGACAATATAGATCCTACTTCTTGATAAAGAACCAGAAAGGTGACTTAAGAAGACGAGTAGACGAACAACAGAAAAGGCTTGAACGATGCAAGGAAAGGTTGAAAAAATGTGTGACAATGAGTAGAAGCTGCTAATAGAAAAGTCTAAAGAAGGGAGGCTGGTCGGTCAAGACAAAAGTAGGCAGGACCGATTGCTATTAGGACACTTCAGTATAATCCAGCATGGAGCCTCCTTCACTGAGCATGGAGCCTCCTTCACTGAGCAATGGACAATGGGTTAGGCATTGCAGAATCTCATGAAACACCAAGAGCAGATAAATAAGCAGAGAAGGGAAACTGAACAGCAGAGGAAGCTGCTAGAAAATGGAAACTTGCAGCCATGGGTCAGATCCCACCTACCAAGAGGAAAACAAAACAAATACATGAACCAGAAAATGAGAACTCATAAAGCAAGGGGTAATGTATTTGGTTTAAGTATAATACCATTGTGTAACACTGTATTATTCAATGATGGGTAGGAAAAGAGCATATACCGTACAGGTGAAATGGACTTAAAAAGGGAGGAGTGCGGTGTATGCAATAGAAATGGTATTACCTGCCACCAAGTTAAAGGGGGAGGAGTATTATGTATGTAATATAAATGGTGTTACGGGCCTCCAAGTTAAAGGGGGAGGAGTGTTGAGTATGTAATAGAAGTGGTGTTACCTGCCTCCAAGTTAAAGGGGGAGGAGTGTTGAGTATGTAATAGAAGTGGTGTTATCTGCCTCCAAGTTAAAGGGGGAGGAGTGTTAGGTATGTAATAGAAATGGTATTACCTGCCTCCAAGTTAAAGGGCAAGGAGTGTTAGGTATGTGATAATTAGCATATGTAATTACCATATGTAATTAGTGTCTTGTCATATGTTGTGCAAGTACGCATGTGCGGGGAGACTCAAGGTGGCGTCCTGTAGTAAAGAAGCTTGTAAGATTACTCCCGTGTCCGAGCCTTTATTCAAGTGTGCTAAGCATCCCGAATACATAACAACGTCCAAGTAATTTATATACATCATTAACAACAGATGTCGCAGCACATATCCCTGTGGAACTCCATGGGTCAGAAACCTCCAGAATAATGTCCTTCAAGCATAACCCTCTGTCTTCTATGAGTAAGCCAGTTCTGAATCTATTCAACCAGGTCATCATATATTCTGTGCATCTTAATCTTCTGGAGCTACCTACCATGGGGGTCTTTATCAAATCTATATATATAACAAAAACTCTGATCTTGTTATCTTCCGGTTTGCATGGTTTTTCGCCACCTTACTCACCATTCTCCTGTGCTGCAAGTGCAACAGGTTTTGTTCCGATCGGTGGTATATTTTAAAAGTTATTAAGGTTTAAAAATCTTAAAAACCACGCATGTGCAGATTGTTCTCCTCTCCTGTCAATCACCGCCACACAGATTGGTCTCCTCTCCTGTCAGTCACCACCACGGCTGGGACGGCGACGGCCCTTCCTGCACCATCACCGGACTGATTGGCCGCATCCGCTGTCTGTCACCGGCGGCATCCGCCTCGCTTGGCATTGCTCGGCCACAGCAACAGCGACAGATGCAGTCACAGCTGCAGGAGGACGCAGCCCGCAGCGAGGAGAATATTCCAACTGAAAGGGAAAGGTGGTGCCGCCTCGCCCGGCATTGCCCGGCGCCTCATTCGGACAGCAGCGGCCAGAGAGGATGGTCACAGTTGCCAGAGGGCATGGCCACAGCTGCAGCCACCAGAGGACGTGGCCCGCAGTGAGGAGAGGGAGAGGTGAGGGATGGATTGGGGGAGGAGTGGAGGAGAGGGGAAAAAAGAGGGAGGATGAATGGAGGGGGAGTTAGTACTGGGGAAGGAGGGGAAATAGAGGGAAATAGAGGGAAAGGAAGGGGTTAGTGGGGGAAGTAGGAAGTGGGGAATAGAGGGAGAGGAAGGTAGTGGGGGAGGTGAGGAGGGATAGTGGGGGAGATAGGAGAAGGTGAGGTGTGGGGATAGAGGGATAGGATAGGGTAGGGAGGAGAGAGGGGTTATGGAGGGAGGGAGGGAAGGGGGGACTGAGGGTAGGGGAAAGGAGAGGGAGGAAGAGCTGGGAGGGATTTGGGGAGGGGAGGAGGAGAGCAGAAAGGAGAGGGAGGATGAAGAGGAGGGGGAGGGAGTGCTGGGGATGAGGGGAAATGAGCCCCACCTGCGCAGTTGGGGGCTATGTCTGAGTCATGGAATATTGCGTTTGGGGAACAGGTTGTGTTGGGGGAATGGGTGAGTGGTGGAATATTGCATTGGGGAACGCTTGCGTTGGGGGACCAGGCCTCCCATATGAGCCCCACTTAGTGTCTTACTAAAATCCACGTGGACAACATCCACCACCCTACCCTCATCGATCACTTTTGTCCCCTCCTTAAAAAACTCAGTCAAGTTAGTAAGACGTGACCTGCTGCATACAAAGCCCTACTGACCACCCCTAATCAGCCATTTCACTGCCGAATAGGAGTAAATCCTATCTTGAAGGATCTTTTCAATAACTTCTTTACCACTCACTGGCCTACAATTAACTCCACTCACTGGTTTATAATTAACAGGATTATCTCTACTTCCCTTCTTGAAGGAATAACATTGGTTACGCTCCAGTCTTCGAGATAAGTTGAAAAGAACTTCATATAGGCTCTTGCAATCTCCTCTGCTGCTTCATTTAATAATCTGGCTAACATGGGGATTTATCCACTCTAATGCCATTCAAGATCCCCAAAATCGCCTATTTCTTGATCTCTCTCTACCCTAGCCTATTAGTATTCCCCACACTGATCCCACTGTTCCTCCATGTCCTTCTCCTTGGAGAATACAGATGCGGAGTACTCATTTAGTACCTCGCTTACATCCTCTGATACCAAGCACAGATTCCCTTCTTTATCCTTGAGAGGTCTTACCTTCTCCCTGGATACCTCCTTATTTTTATTGTATGTAGAAAAAGCCTTGGGATTTTTAAAAATCTGAATCACCAAAGACATTTCATGGTCTCTATGGACCCTTCTAGTCACTCACTTGAGATCTTTCCTACTCGCTTTGTATTCCTCAAGAGCCATGAACACGAAAGCCTTGAATATGACTTGTGGGAGATCTTCTGACAATAATTTGTGATAAATCAACAAATTTAGTGACATCTGATGCAATTAAGATCAAGTGCCAGAGATGCAAAACACCGTTAACCATGAGTTGTTTAAGAAGGAACTGCAGATGCTGGAAAATCGAAGGTGCACAAAAATGCTGGAGAAACTCAGCGAGTGCAGCAGCATCTATGGAGCGAAGGAAATAGGCAACGTTTCGGGCCGAAACCTTAAGACTGATGGGGGGTGGCCGCCACCCCCCATCAGTCTGAAGAAGGGTTTCGGGCCGAAACGTTACCTATTTCCTTCGCTCCATAGATGCCGCTGCACCCGCTGAGTTTCTCCAGCATTTTTGTGTACCATCGTTAACCATGAAATGGTTTTCTGAAAAACATACGAGAAAGCTATCAAAAATGACAAATAAGTCTAGGATCAACAATTATTTCCATAATACTAGAAACTGCTCTTGTTACACTAATACTGTGGTAGTGAGAGATCAAGCTCAACATCACACTTCTAAATGTGACAATAAAGTTTAAGGTATGCATGTTCCCGCTAGAATGAAGGATACATTCTAGGCATATGCGGTATGGCCAGGAAAAAGGAGGCAATATGGTTCTGGTATAAGCAGCTGAGATCAAGTGTATTCCTGGAGAATATAAGGGACTGAGGAACGGTCTCTGCGGAAAGCAGAAAGGGGTGGAGATGGGAAGATGTGGCCAGTAGTGGGATCCCGTTGGAGGTGGCAAAAGTGTTGGAAGATTATATACTGTATGCAACAGCTGATGGGGTTGAAGGTGAGGACAAGGGGGACTCTGTCCTTGTTGCGAATGAGGGGAGGGGGAGCAAGAGTGGAGCTGCGGAATATTGAGGAGACTCTAGTGAAAGCCTCTTCTATAATGGAAGTGGGGAATACCCGTTTCCTAAAGAATGAGGACATCGCCGATGATCTAGTATGGAAAACCTCATCCTGGGTGCAGATGCGGTGTAGACGGAAGAATTGGAAGTAGGGAATAGTCTTTACAGAAGTCAAGTCAAGTCAGCTATGTTTGACACATACACATACAAGATGTGCAGTGAAATAAAAGTGGTAATGCCTGCGGATTGTGCAAAAACAACAGAACAACAGAACAGAATAGAACAGAATAGAACAGAACATTTTAGAAAAATTTAAAAAAAAAAGACACAACACAACAGTAAATTAGTCCCTGGTGAGATAAGAGTTTACAGTCCTGATGGTCTGTGGGAAGAAACTCCGTCTCATCCTCTCTGGTTTCACAACGTGACAACGGAGGTGCTTGCCTGACCGTAGCAGCTGGAACAGTCCATTGCTGGGGTGGTAGGGATCCTTCATTATGTTGCTGGCTCTGGATCTGCACCTCCTGGTGGATAGGTCCTGCAGGGGAGTGAGTCTAGTTCCCATAGTGCGTTCGGCTGAACGCACTACTCTCTGCAGAGCCTTCCTGTCCTGGGCAGAGCTGTCCCCATACCAGATTGAGATGTTACCGGACAAGATGCTTTCTACAGACTTAGAGTAGAAGCACTGAAGGATCCCCAGAGAGACTCTGAATTTCCTCAGTTTCCTGAGGTGGTAAAGGCGCTGCCTTCACTACCTCAGCAGGGTGATGGTGGAAAGTTGTTTTTTAGACTGGAGGCCTGTGATTAGTGGGTATGCCTCAGGATTTGGTACTGGGCCTATTGCTGTTTGCCATTATTTGGATGAAAATAAACATGGCATGATTAATAGGTTTGCAGTTGATACTAATATCGGTGGTATCATAGACTGTGAAGGTTATCAAGAATCACAGCAGGATATTGGTCAGTTGGGAAAGTGCTCTGAGGAATGGCAAATTGATTCTAATTCAGATATGCATGAGGCATTACATTTTAGGAAGTCAAACAAGGGCAAGATTTTCACAGTGAACAGTGGGGCCCTGGGGAATGTTGTGCAGCAGAGGAATCTAGGAGTACAAGTACATAGTTAACTGAAAGTGGCATTACATGTAGATAGGATGGTGAAGAAGGCATTTGGCATGTTGGCTTCATCAACAGGATATTGACTTCAGGAGTTGAGTCGATATATGATGGTGCACAAGACATTAATGAGCCTGCAATTTGAGTTTCGTGTTCAGGATTGGTGACCCTACTATAGGAAAGATGCCATTAAACTGGAAAGAGAGATGGGAAGTTTTATGAATATGCTGCCAGGACTCGAGGGCCTGAGCTATATGGAGAAGTTGGGCAGGTCAGGACTACACCTTGTAGAGCAGGAGGTTGAGAGTGATCTAAGAGAGGTGTATAAAATCATGAAGAAAATGGATAGAATGAAGAGTAGAGAACATCAAGTAAGAGAAGTCATAGGTTTAAGGTGAGAGGAAAAGAGTTAATAGGAACCTGAAGGGAGCAACTTATTGATGGGTTGATGGGTATATGGAACAACCTTCCAGCAGAAATAGTTGAGACAGGTACACTAACAACACTTAAAAGACATTTGAACAGCCACTTGGAGAGGAATGATTTAAATGGCTATGAATCCATTGCTGGTAAATAGGATTGGCTTTGATAGGCATCTTGGTCGGCATGGATGTGTTGGGCTGAGAATGTTTCCATACTGCAATGCTCTATGACTCTATGACTAGACAGTCAATCGTGTTTTCATCTCTCACTTTCTTTCTGTGCAGAGAGAATATAAGTTGGACAGTATTGTCGATATTCCCCTGTTTCCCATGAAGGATCATGATAAACATCCATTCCCTTGCGGTCACCACTGGCCTCTTAATAGTTGCTCAAGGTGACCCAGAATGATCCTTCAAATATTCTCAAATCCTGTGTTAGCTTCAAACATCACAATATATAAATTGTAAAGGCTACATGTTTTTCATTTGTCATATTGTTTACTTCTACCTCCACCTCTGATTCAAACTTTAGTGTTCATCATATCGAAATTTGACATCAATGCACTCCATGGCTCAAGACATTTGTCAAACTGAACGTCATCCAAAGTCTCTCAGCTCAGATCCTATTCCATACCATCCAAATTGCACTTATCCTTGCTGTTTACATTTAAACATATTCTCATTCCTGCTACATCTTTCTCTTTGTTCAACATTGCTTTCTTATCCTAGGTAAATTGCTACATTGGTTTTCATGGTTTTATAATACCTATTGTCCAAATGCATATTTTCAATGTTTACATTGAAATTATCAATTCAAAATGATACATTCATAAAAGAGCGAAGTGTAGCCGTTTTAATAGAAAAAACTTCAATTTTGTGGGAGACTGTGAAACCATTTTATTCATGATTAATCTTGAGTTTTGTTTTGGAAGTATTTCAATTAATTAACTTTCAGTGAAAAAATCAGGGGCCATTCATGTTTTATCAACAATAACAGCATTAGATGTCAACACAAGATCTCAAATTACCAATAATAACGGAAACAACTTGTAAATGGAAAAACATTCAATTTGTAGGTAGATTCACATTAGACGGTATGCTTCTCTGATTATCTTCTTGCATTCAAATCAATAAAATTAATTTAAAAAAGGCACTATTTAGAACCACTTTGGAGATAGCCATAGAACAACACAATTAATTTGTGGTAATTTAAAGGTTACATTATCTCAGGGTTTCAATGAATTATCAGTTGTTACAAATCAGGCATCTAAAATTCTCTTAATTAAGAGATGTAATTTAAATTATATTCAAACTGATATGAAATGCTTCAATGGAACATGAGCAAAATATTTCTCATTTGTATTTCTTAATGATTTCAGGACAGTCAGAAACAAATTGGAGTCATTTTTGTTGAATATTTTCGGTACCATACAGAGCATACTCGTAAGCAGCAATGCTTTAGAACAAAATGACCTCAACGGTAAACTAATTGAAATCTTTGCTTCATCAGCCATCCAAAGGCTTGGTAAGCTTTATAGGAACCAAAATTATCTGTAGTCAATATATTGCTGGCTAGCACTTCAATCAATATTATCTCTTATCATCAACACCAATGTTAGGGAATAATAATGTTAATTTCAAAAGTACGTATGGCAATATCAGTTAATATCAATAGCTTACTTGCTTCCCAGTCATATTGCTTTATTTTGCGAATATTTCTAGCTCTGATTTGTTCTTTATTTATTTCAGCAAATGTTCCGCCCTTCATATTTTGGATCCACTTATGATTACAAGCATCCTTAATATATTCATTGTTTCTTAACATCCTGAGA
Source organism: Amblyraja radiata (assembly GCF_010909765.2). Lineage (NCBI taxonomy): Eukaryota > Metazoa > Chordata > Chondrichthyes > Rajiformes > Rajidae > Amblyraja > Amblyraja radiata. Next base: position 31,055,553 of record NC_045966.1, on the reverse strand, counting down.
TCCACACTCTATGATGTCCCTAACATATGCTTGCTCTTGAGTTCAGTGGCAGAGTTTCTGTTTCTACAGTTATTCTGGCAAGCTGTCCGTTTTACAGACCAGTTCCAGTTTTATTTCAAGGCCATTGCTGAAACACTTAGGGAGCGTTGTGGCACAGCATACAGAGCTGCTCTCTCACAGCTCCAGTGATCAGAGTTCAATACTGACCTCCGCTGCTGGCTTAGTGGAGTTTGTACCTGCATCAGGCACACTGCATGGGATTCTATTTCCCACTCATATCCGAAACATACGTGGGTTGGAAGGTGAATTGGCGCCTGTAAATTTCTCACAATAGTGGAATTGGAGGGGGATTGGGAATGAAGGGTAACAATAAACTGGGATTAGTGTAAATGAGTACTTGATGGTTGGCAGTGATCAGTGGGCCATGCTGTGAGGTCCAACATCTATGTTATCATAAAATCTCCTGTGACACATTGCTAAAAACCTCTCTAACATTTGTTATGCATGTTCTCTGTGAAATTCATCTAAAAAGATTAGGCGTATCAAAGTTATCCAATTATCCAACATAATTGGATACATTTTGTGCATCTCCAGGAGCAAGAGGATGGTTCATCATCAGCATTTTCTCCTTGGCCTGGATGAGAAATGGAAGACAAACGTAAGGATACACAGATTCAATCATGCTCTCTTATTTATTTTGCATTGAGATATCATAAAAATGTTTCTTTGCACAGTTTTTCTTTAAGAAATATTCATAGCAGCCTAATGTGTAATTTGTATTTCTGGTGTGTTTGTCTGCAAATATGTGCCTGAAACGCTGCTGGATTTTCAAGATTTTGTGTACTGTACCTCACGGCACTTGTGCATATGGTAATAAACTTTAGACACAAGAGATTATGAATGCTGAAATCTTGAGCAAAAAATAATGTGCTGGAGAAACGCAGCAAGTTGGACAGCATCTGTGGAGGGAAATTGACATTTTGGATCAGGGCTCATTTTCAGACTCAGTCTGAAGAAGGATCCCAGTCTGAAAGGTCACCTGCTAATTTCTCTCCATAGATGCTGGCTGACCCATTGAGTTCCTCCAGCACTCCAATGAATATGACCAGGCTTGACTCGGTTGCTTTGCTTCCCTTTGTCTAGATCTGAAGCCATTTCAATATTCCACTCCAGCTCCTCTGGAGAACAGTGCTCTTAACCCAGCTCAAAAATTAAACTTCAGATCTTCCCTAGTCTCCATGAGAGATTACCAGAACAGTCAGCATTTCAGCATGGCAAAGTGCTGAGGCAGTTTATAGAATCACTGATTGTCGATGAGTAATTCACAAAGAATGTGGGCAACTAGTTCATAGTGCTTAATCCTTTGCTCTGGATATTCCTCACATCAAATAGAAAAAATCCAGCTTTTATATTAAAAATATTCAATGGTGATTAGAAAAATACATGTCATTCAGTTCCCCTACTTTTCAGTTTCCAGTTTATGTCCAATTTCTGTACTAGAAGGGAGTCAGAGACGTTTATTAGCTATCCTCATAGCTACCAAGTAGTACAGAAATTTTGTGCGGAAATGCAATTCGAATACGGAAATACGAATTTGCGTAGTTAAATACGGATTTAAAAAAAACCATTTGCGCTGTTAAATACGGATTTTTTAAAAAAAGGCCATGGATAATCGTTACAACGAGTCGCCGCTGCACTGGCCATGAGACGAAAACGATTTGTTAACTACCACTGTTAGCACTTGTTAACAGCCAGTAGTTAACACATAGTTATACAATGTGTCATCAATACATCGATCCACATTCCTCAGTAAATGTAATTGTGTTTTGACCAAGTATTAATGATGCCGCAATCTTTTGAGTAAAATTCACGGGAGAATTTCTTAAAACTCACTGTCATTGAGGGCTCTGGACCGCGAGCACAGGCTTCTTCCTGGTGTGCAGGTAAAGTCATTCACCCACATTATTTTTAAGAAGGAACTGCAGATGCTGGAACAATCGAAGGTAGACAAAAATGCTGGAGAAACTCAGTGGGTTTTCTCCAGCATTTTTATCTCACCCGCTGAGTTTCTCCAGCATTTTTGCCTCACCCGCTGTTTCGTTGGCATGCTACTTGCCAATGGAGGGGTGGTGGCCCGGTGGGGTTGACTCGGGATCTTTCTGCTTGGAAAATGCAGGGATGAGGGGGGTCCTGCTGTACCTCTGAGGATTGTAACAGATTAAATCTATTGGTGTTTTGGATTTCAAGATCTGGATGATTGTTTTTGTAGGCATTGGTCTGTCGCCGTGTTTGGGTTAGGTTCTCTCTGTCTCTCAGCCTTTCTCGCTCTCTCTCTCCCTCTCCCCTCTCCCTCTCCCCTCTCTCTCTCCATCCCTCATTCTCTCTCCCTCTATCGCTGTGTCTCTCTATATTTCGCTCTCTCCCTCCCTCCCTCTCTCTCTCGCACGCTCTCTCTCCCGCTCCCCATCTCGTCTCTCTCTCGCTCTCTCACTCCCTCTCTCTCACCCTCTCACCTTGGCATTCCCAGAATCATTTGGGGTTTTGTGGTGATGGCTGCATCTGTGGTTCCTTCCTGTTGGGGGGGAGCACTGGCCTGTGGCGGCTCCTGGTCAGTTCCCCCCGCTGGTGCCGCCTGGCCCGCTGAGTTCCTCCAGCACTCTGTGTTTTTTGTTTGGCTCTGGAGTTAAAGGTGGACACGGGGGCGCTGGGTGGCTCAGCGGGACGGGCGGCAGCTCTGGGGTGATGGTCTTCTCTCCAGAGTCACTGCCCGTCCCATTGAGTTACTCCAGCTTTATATCTATCTTCAATTTCAGAGTTAAATAAAAAACACTGAAGGAACTCAGCAGGCTAGGCGGCATCTGTGGTGGGAATGGATTAGGAGTTCTTTCAGGCCAGGGTTCTTCTTCAATAGGAAGGAACTGCAGATCAAAGATACTAAAGTGGATACTAGTATCTTTGCTGCAGATCAGACATGATATTCTTATTGTTTTCCTATTTGTCAATTTTTTGTGCCCGATTATTTGGCGGCCAATCAACCGCTGTCTTTAAGGGGGTTGCGTCCAATCACCGACCAGCTTCTCTTAAAATTCCTGTCCAATCAACAAATCGGTCTCCTACCATCCAATCAGCCGCTGTCTCCAAGGACATTGTGTCCAATCACGTAATGCGCTGGTCACTCAGCACTATTATTATTCTCAATAAATTTATGAATAATCAGAAAAAAAATGTATTTTACCAAAATATATATTTGTTATACCTATCTTTATTTGACTGAGTTACTGATACAATGTGTATGTAATCATCATACCCAGTGCATATAGGCACAAAATGGCCCTGAAATTTACCATATTACAAAAAAACTCTCATGGGGGGGGGGGGGGGGGCTTATAGTGTCCCCCCCCCCCTTCCCAACCTCAGCCTCACGGACCTTATCGTACCCCTAGTTCCTAAAACCTATTTCCATCACTGATGTCATTCCTGTTGAATGCTTTGGTTTCTACCTGATTGTAATCACTGGCTTGCTGGTAAGAAAAGGAGGTAGGTGTGTTTCAGTAACTGTAATTATTGCAATTCTTATGCATATATTTTCACACCTGGATAGAAACAGTGGATTATGTTAGGAACAGGGATTGCTTCCATCTTGGTTCATTTACTTAGTTTGAATATATACTGATTAATGATAGATAATTAAAGTTTTCATGTAAAATAATCTTTCAATACACAGCTAAAAATGCTTGCCTATATTTTCCTACACCTTTCCCTGCTTTATGTGCTTTGAAAGTGCAATTTTCTGTGATTAGTCATTCTGTCATCGTGGAGCTTGTAGTCAACAGACTGCAGCACTGTCAATCCATCTATGTCTACTGAAGGTGGTGTTTTCCTGCAGAGTGTAATCTATGGCTGTCCAGGTTACCATGGCAACATCGAACCATTCTGTGGACTGAAATCAACAAAAATAACCATTTTCTTTTAGCTTATTTTAAAATTGCAAATTCCGTTTTCTCCTTCGAAATAATGTATTAATCTAATTCTACACCTCACGTTGCCATCGGATGATAGATTGCCAGAATTGTTGCATCCCCGCTCATATTACAGCTGCCAAGAATATTTGGGACCTATTCCAAACACAAGCAAATCGGAATGCCTTCTACATTCTGCATTCATACTGTGCAAATGGCATTTAAAATGCTAGAGAGCATTTTTTTTCTTTTAATTAAATCAGCTCAAATTTCTGCTTAATACTTGACATTGAAGTAATGGAGCATATATTAATTATAAAGGTAACAGCATTCTATATTGCTGCAAATTTTGTCAATTATATATCAGAACAATGCTTTAACCTCCTTTAGACCTAAACAATTCTCAAACAGCTACTTGTTACAACTACAATGCTGTGTTTTTGAGATTGCTTCATTAATGTGCCAGCAAGGTAAAATTGAATTGGAAACTAAATAGAAAATAAATCTGATTATCTTTTAATTAAGGAGTTGGCAATTTAGGGAGATAATCAGATCACAACATTAAGAAGCAAATGAGGAACAAACTAGAATTACACACATTGTTAGTCTGTATTTGGAAAAGCCTTGTACCAAGACCTCTCCTCTCTCATAAAGGCAAGCATCCTGTATGTCGTCTTCACACCTTATCCAACTATGCTGCACTTTGTGGTATTGTTGGATTTGTACCTAAACCCCTTGTTTCTTAATGCTCTGCAGGGTGCTACCATTCATAGAAACATAGAAACATAGAAATTAGGTGCAGGAGTAGGCCATTCGGCCCTTCGAGCCTGCACCGCCATTCAATATGATCATGGCTGATCATCCAACTCAGTATCCCGTACCTGCCTTCTCTCCATACCCTCAGATCCTTAGCCACAAGGGCCACATCTAACTCCCTCTTAAATATAGCCAATTAACTGGCCTCGACTACCCTCTGTGGCAGGGAGTTCCAGAGATTCACCACTCTCTGTGTGAAAAAGTTCTTCTCATCTCGGTTTTAAAGGATTTCCCCCTTATCCTTAAGCTGTGACCCCTTGTCCTGGACTTCCCCAACATCGGGAGCAATCTTCCTGCATCTAGCCTGTCCAACCCCTTAAGAATTTTGTAAGTTTCTATAAGATCCCCTCTCAATCTCCTAAATTCTAGAGAGTATAAACCAAGTCTATCCAGTCTTTCTTCATAAGACAGTCCTGACATCCCAGGAATCAGTCTGGTGAACCTTCTCTGCACTCCCTCTATGGCAATAATGTCCTTCCTCAGATTTGGAGACCAAAACTGTACGCAATACTCCAGGTGTGGTCTCACCAAGACCCTGTACAACTGCAGTAGAACCTCCCTGCTCCTATACTCAAATCCTTTTGCTATGAAAGCTAACATACCATTCGCTTTCTTCACTGCCTGCTGCACCTGCATGCCCACTTTCAATGACTGGTGTACCATGACACCCAGGTCTCGCTGCATCTCCCCTTTTCCTAGTCGGCCACCATTTAGATAATAGTCTGCTTTCCTGTTTTTGCCACCAAAATGGATAACCTCACATTTATCCACATTATACTGCATCTGCCAAACATTTGCCCACTCACCCAGCCTATCCAAGTCACCTTGCAGTCTCCTAGCATCCTCCTCACAGCTAACACTGCCCCCCAGCTTCGTGTCATCCGCAAACTTGGAGATATTGCCTTCAATTCCCTCATCCAGATCATTAATATATATTGTAAATAGCTGGGGTCCCAGCACTGAGCCTTGCGGTACCCCACTAGTCACTGCCTGCCATTGTGAAAAGGACCCGTTTACTCCTACTCTTTGCTTCCTGTTTGCCAGCCAGTTCTCTATCCACATCAATACTGAACCCCCAATGCCGTGTGCTTTAAGTTTGTAAACTAATCGCTTATGTGGGACCTTGTCGAAAGCCTTCTGGAAGTCCAGATACACCACATCCACTGGTTCTCCCCTATCCACGCTACTAGTTACATCCTCGAAAAATTCTATAAGATTCGTCAGACATGATTTACCTTTTGTAAATCCATGCTGACTTTGTCCAATGATTTCACCACTTTCCAAATGTGCTGCTATCCCATCTTTAATAACTGACTCTAGCAGTTTCCCCACTACCGATGTTAGACTAACTGGTCTGTAATTCCCCGTTTTCTCTCTCCCTCCCTTCTTAAAAAGTGGGGTTACATTTGCTACCCGCCAATCCTCAGGAACTACTCCAGAATCTAAAGAGTTTTGAAAGATTATTACTAATGCATCCACTATTTCTGGAGCTACTTCCTTAAGTACTCTGGGATGCAGCCTATCTGGCCCTGGGGATTTATCGGCCTTTAATCCATTTAATTTACCCAACACCACTTCCCGGCTAACCTGGATTTCACTCAATTCCTCCAACTCCTTTGACCCGCGGTCCCCTGCTATTTCCGGCAGATTATTTATGTCTTCCTTAATGAAGACGGAACCAAAGTAGTTATTCAATTGGTCCGCCATATCCTTGTTCCCCATGATCAACTCACCCGTTTCTGACTGCAAGGGACCTACATTTGTTTTAACTAATCTCTTTCTTTTCACATATCTATAAAAACTTTTGCAGTCAGTTTTTATGTTTCCTGCCAGTTTTCTTTCATAATCTATTTTTCCTTTCCTAATTAAGCCCTTTGTCCTCCTCTGCTGGTCTCTGAATTTCTCCCAGTCCTCCGGTCTGCTGCTTTTTCTGGCTAATTTGTACGCATCATCCTTCGCTTTGATACTATCCCTGATTTCCCTTGTTATCCATGGATGCACTACCTTCCCTGATTTATTCTTTTGCCAAACTGGGATGAACAATTTTTGTAGTTCATCCATGCAGTCTTTAAATGTCTTCCTTTGCATATCCACCGTCAACCCTTTTAGAATTAATTGCCAGTCAATCTTGGCCAATTCACGTCTCATACCCTCAAAGTTACCTTTCTTTAAGTTCAGAACCATTGTTTCTGAATTAACAATGTCACTCTCCATCCTAATGAAGAACTCAACCATATTATGGTCACTCTTGCCCAAGGGGGCACGTACAACAAGACTGCTAACTAACCCTTCCTCATTACTCAATACCCAGTCTAAAATAGCCTGCTCTCTCGTTGGTTCCTCTACATGTTGATTTAGATAACTATCCCGCATACATTCCAAAAAATCCTCTTCCTCAGCACCCCTGCCAATTTGATTCACCCAATCTATATGTAGATTGAAGTCACCCATTATAACGGTTTTGCCTTTGTCGCACGCATTTCTAATTTCCTGTTTGATACCATCTCCAACTTCACTACTACTGTTAGGTGGCCTGTACACAACACCCACCAGCGTTTTCTGCCCCTTAGTGTTTCGCAGCTCTACCCATACCGATTCCACATCCTGCAAACTAATGTCCTTCCTTTCCATTGCGTTAATCTCCTCTCTAATCAGCAACGCTACTCCACCTCCTTTTCCTTTCTCTCTATCTCTCCTGAATATTGAATATCCCTGGATGTTCAGCTCCCAGCCTTGGTCACCCTGGAGCCATGTCTCCGTGATCCCAACTATATCATAGTCATTAATAGCTATCTGCACATTCAACTCATCCACCTTATTACGAATGCTCCTTGCATTGAGACACAAAGCCTTCAGGCTTGTTTTTACAACACTCTTACCCCTTATACAATTTTGTTGAAAAGTGGCCCTTTTTGATTTTTGCCCTGGATTTTCCGGCCTGCCACTTTTACTTTTCACCTTGCTACCTATTGCTTCTACCCTCATTTTACACCCCTCTGTCTCTACGCTCACACATTTAAGAAACCCTTTCCCTTTAACTCCATCCTCCACTAGCCCATTCGACAACCCACCCCCTTATTCAGTTTAAAACCACCCGTGTAGCAGTGGCAAACCTGCCTGCCAGAATGCTGGTCCCACACCTGTTAAGATGCAATCCGTCCCTTTTGTACAGTTCCCCCTTAGCCCAAAACAGATCCCAGTGATCTAAGAATCTAAATCCCTGCCCCGTGCACCAGTTCCTCAGCCACACGTTCAGGTCCCGTATCTCCCTGTTCCTGCTCTCGCCAGCACGAGGAACTGGAAGCAAACCGGAGATAACAACCCTGGAGGTCCTGCTTTTCAGCATTTTTCCGAGCTCTCCAAAGTCACGCTGCAGAATATTCATCCCCTTCTTTCCGACATCGTTTGTGCCGACATGCACTACCACTTCCGGATGTTCACCTTCGCCCTTGAGGATTTTCTGCACTCTGTCCGTGACATCCTGGATCCTGGCACCAGGAAGGCAGCACACCATCCGCGCATCCCGTCTGTTGCCGCAGAAACCCCTGTCCGTACCTCTCACAATTCATGGTGTATGTACTACCATTATTAAACACAAACAAACAAAAATATATCACCTTCCACTTAAGAGGATTACATTCTATCTGCCATTGTCCTCCAATTAGCTGATTGATAATATTCTGTTGCGAAAGACCACCCTCCACATTAATAAAAATACCACCAATTTTTGCATCATGAAATAGTACAGCACAGGAAGGGGCCCTTTTCCCACAATGTTTGTGCCGAACATGATGCCAAGTTAAACAGATTGCATCTGCCTGCACATGATCCATATCCCTCTATTCCCTGCACTTCAATGTGCCTATTTAAAAGCCTCTTAAATTGATTACACTTCTTCCCACCCTGCTTCTTGTAAAGACTATACCTCCTACTCCCAATTCCTCCGTCTATGCCACATCTGCGCCCAAGATGAGGTTTCCATACTAGGGCATCGGAGAACTCCTCATTCTTAAGGGAACGGGGATTCCCCTCTTCCATTACAGATGAGGCTCTCACTGGGGTTTCCTCGATATCCCGCAGCTCCACTCTTACTCCCCCTCCCCCCACTCATAACAAGGACAGCGTTCCATTTGTCCTCACCTTCCACCCCATCAGTCTATCCAACTGTATAATCCTATAACATTTTTGCCACCTCCAAAGACATCCCACTACTGGCCACATCTTCCTATCTCCACCCGTTTCTGCGTTCCGCAGAGATCATTCCTCCATAACTCCCTGGTCAACTCGTCCCTTCCCACCCGAACCACCCTCTTCCCAGGTACTTTCCCCTGCAAACGCAGGAGATGCAACACATGTCCCTTTACTTCCCCCCTCGACTCAATCCAAGGACCCCAACAGTCATTCCAGGTGAGGCAGAGGTTCACTTGCACCTCCTCCAACCTCATCTCCTGCAACCGCTGTTCCAGCTGTGAATTTCTCTACGTCGGCGAGACCAAGTGCAGGCATGGCGATCGTTTCGCTGAACACCTCCACTCAGTCCGTCTTAACCAAACTGATCTCCCAGTGGCCCAGCACGTCAACTCCCCCTCCCAGTCCCATTCTGATCTTTCTGTTCTGGGCCTCCTCCATTATCAGAGTGAGGCCCAGCGCAAATTGGAGGAACAGCACCTCATATTTTGCTTGGGTAATCTGCACCCCAACAGTATGAACGTTGACTTCTCTAACTTCAGGTAGCCCTTGCTTTCTCTCTTCATCCCCTCCTAAGTTCTCCCATTAGTCTTACTGTCTCCGCCTTCATTCTTTCCTTGTCCCACTCCTCCTCTGACATCTGTCTGAAGAAGGGACTCGACCCGAAACATCGCCAATTCCTACTATCCATCCATGCTGCCTCACCCACTGTTACTCCAGCATTTTGTGTCTACTCTCTCATAATATTATATACTTCAAGTCTCCCCTTAACCTCTGACGTTCCAGAGAAAAAAGTATCTCCAATCTCTACCTGTAGCAAAATCCATTTTATCCAGGCAGAATATTTGTAAACTTCCTCTGCAACCTCTCCAAAGCCTCCACAACCTTCCTGTAATGGGGTGATCTGAACTGCACGCAATACTCCAAATGTGGCTTTACCAAAGTCCTATAGAGCTGCATCAAGACTTCCTTACTCTTATATTCATTGCCCCTAGCAATAAAGGCAAGCATACCATACACCTTCTTTATCACCTTATATACTTTGACCACTACCTTCATCAAGCTGTGAATTTGGACTCCAAGAACCCTCTGCACATCAATGCTGTTAAGGGTCTTGTCATTAACTATTTACTTTCTCCTTACATTCAAGCTCCCAAACTGCTGAGAACAGGTCATGCTTTTTATGGTTTGAAAACATTAGTGCTACTAATCACAAGAATGATTTAAAACCCATTTACAGTCTCAGTGTCAGACAGCATGAAAACAGGCCCTTCGACCCAACTCGGTCCTTCTGTTCTTGGAGTAGTCTTAACAGGAGCAAATATTATATTTGCATTTATTATATGAAAAGCCAGTAATTTAAAAAAAAAAGCATCATATTAATGTTGAATAACAAGTTTGCATCAATGCAGTTAATGTCAGACTGAGATGGATTGTTGCTGTTTGCTAATGTGGAAGAGCAGATGATTTGTTATTTCAAGAACCCACTTATCATTCATTGCATTGTAATTAGGAAAATGAAAATCAGGCAGATTGCACAATGAATGGAGCCTGGCCTGCCAGATTACTACCTAAAGTAAAATCTATCCCAGTACAAATGATCTTGCAACTGTTGACATCTTGCTATTTAACTGTAAAATCCATGTTGGAAATCTGAAACTCGTTAATGTGGTTCAATTTTCAAAATTACTTGACCAAATATCATGAAGAGTTTGTGGTTTTTATTCCACATTGTAGTTTGCCATTTTCATCTTACCAGCAGAAGAATAGCACTAAACAGTGTCTTTCGAGAATATTACCAATTTATTATTTACCAGCAACAGTAGCATCATGGTTAAATCATCCAACTAGGAATCCAGAGGATAGGGTGAATAATCTGGAGACATGAGCTTTAATCCCTATTTGATGGTTGAGGTTACATTTAATTAATTAAACAAATCGATATTTTTGAAATAGCCTAGTGTTTCAGCAATGTTGCCATATTGTTAAAAAACAAAACAAATCCCAAACCTGTTTCATAAGGGACTCTGTTATGTTGACTTAGTCTGCACCAATGTCACTTTAAACTCTCACAAATGTTGACATTTAACGGTTCTCATAATTGACTCAACAATTTGATCAGCTGGAAAACAACTATGGATGGGCATTAAATGCTGACCTAACTAATGACACTCACTTGATGTGAGGAATATAATTATCATGGAAAATATATTAGAATGTCTGCAGATAATATATTAAATTGGTATAGCAGTATATACTTATGTCACAATTCCCCACGGCACATGAATATACATTTCTTACCATCAAATGGCTGGACTATCATTTTAATTTTAATTTAAAATTTAATTTAATCTTAATTTGTACTTAGTACAATCATTGGTGAAAATATTAAATTTTAGCAGGAGCACAAAGTGGTGCAAACAAATTAATTTCACGGCAAAACGCTAAATATTCAATAATTAAGAGAAATAGAAAATATTCATAGAACTATTCCAAATCCTTTCACTGCTACTTTTGTCGCTCACATGACAAAAAACTAAAACCCAAATAACAATTGCAAATTTTCTGCCTTTCTTGCATCTTGTATTATTGTTGAAATAGCTGTAGAAAACTCAAGAATTTGATGCCACTGGTGCTTGAAAGTCAGTGCCTTTCAAAAAAATTGGCTTTTTGGAAAATTTCTCCCTCCTAGACATGTCATTATGTCAACCAAAGAAAGTTAGAAACCGCAGCCTACCGTTTCCAGGGCTCAATGTTCTAATACACATATAGATTAAGGGCTCCCTCAGAGAGCATGTTTGCAGTGAAATACGTTTACCTTTTCCAACGTAATAATAAATAGGCTTGGTTTTAAACCAGGAACATTAATTAGTTAATTAAAGATCAATGTCACGTCTAAGATAGCTGATCTCAAGAGTGTGGAGCCTGGGGATTTCAATTTCTGGGTCTCTTCAGCATGATAAAGTCAGGTTAAATTCATTTCACTGCAAATATGTACAGAGAGCCTATGTGAGTTTCATCCTACCTTTATGCAGGCAGTACCGTTATCACAGTCAAGCTTGTGAGGATGATGGCTGACCATGGACAGATGGATACCTGGAATGAATGGTGGCTTGTATCCAGAAAAGCTGCAGGAAAGGTTTTGAAGACTGTTGGAAAAGCAAGGGAGCTTGATTAAGAAGGGTTAAAATCTCTTGTTTTTTTTATAAACTATCATGTCCTTCCAGTCAGTATATAAAACACAATAATACTGCAAATATAAAAACAATGCTCCCAAGTCCATGTAGTTCAGGGTTTAGTGGGTGGTTGTAGTCTACTGAATCTGGATGCTACTTTTTTCAGGCTCCTACACTATATTCCCAATGGCAGGAGTGAAATGAGAGTGTGGTCAGGGTCAGGGGGGGGGATTTCTGGAGTGCTAGTATGGTTGTTGTGGGCTGAAGGGACTGGTTTCTTGAAGGCTAGTATGGACATTGTGGGCCGAATGGATTCTTGGGCTGGCGGCTCAGTCACTCAAGCCTGTTGTGCTGGCAGCTCACTCACGGCTGGTGGACTGGCAGTTGACTCACGGCTATTCCTTGATATTCCAATTCAAGCAGGGTGCAAGGCCACCAAATTCAAGTGCAGTTTCATACCACTTCAAGCAGCAAGGCCACCTAATTCAAGTGCATTTTAATACCACTTCAAGCAGGGTGCAAGGCCACCAAATTCAGGTGCAGTTTCATACCATTTCAAGCAGGGTGCAAGGCCAATAAAGACAGCGAGTCATGCCCTCTCCCTCCTCCATCTTGCAGAGACTGAGCCACGCCCACACTTCTGGGTTGTATAGCCCCTCCCCTTCCCACAAGAAGGGGCGTGACCTCCTTGGCGTGATTGACAGGAGAGAGAATCTCAACATTTTTTAAACACTAATAACTCTTTTATTTTTCATCGATGGGAATAATCCTAGGCACCTGATGAACGGAGTCTGAGTAAGATGGCCAAAAATCATAGCCGTACGTGGTAGCGTTTTTTTTTTTCTAAAATCAATATAAAGCGCAAACAGGAAATGGTCAAGATTAGACTTTTAATTATATGGAAGGCAAGGCAACTTTAAATAGATAAGGCAACTTTAATTAGGCAAGCAACTTTAATTAGGCAAGGGAACTTTAATTAGGCAAAGCAACTTTAATTAGGCAAGGCAACTTTAATTAGGCAAGGCAACTTTAATTTGGCAAGGCAACTTTAATTAGGCAACACAGCTTTAGCATTTCCAAACCAAAGGCAACACAGCTTTAACATTTCCAAACCAAAGGCAACACAGCTTTAGCATTTCCAAACCAAAGGCGACACAGCTTTAGCATTTCCAACCCAAAGGCAACACAGCTTTAGCATTTCCAAACCAAAGGCAACACAGCTTTAGCCTCTTGTCCTGCACAGCGGAGGGGGGCTTTGAGTAAGATGGCCAAAAATCACAGCCGTAAGTTGCAGCGTTTTTTCTAAAATCAATATACAGAACAACAGGAAGTGGTCAAGATCAGACTTTTAGTAATATAGATAAGATAGCATTAAATGGAGGTTAGTGTAGGAAAGTGATAAACAGCCTACTCCAGTAACAATTTCTCCTGCCCTTCTATACTCCCATACGTCTCAGTGTTTCCCAACCAATCAAATCAAAAAGCACAACCGCTTTCTTGCAATTTACTCCACTCATATTGTCCTAAGAATTATGTCTGCTTATTGCCTTTGTTCTCTTCCAGTCTATCTCCGATATGTAACAAACGTACGCAACTTGCTTGGGTTTATCATGAGCCACAGCACAGATCCATTTGTCTGCTAATTAGAGAACATGCACCTAAAGCTACTGCTGCCATACAACATCGACAACAGAGCAGGAAAGTCATTTTGCACTTCCATATGAGGCAGAGAAGTGCATGGCTTCTGTGTTGTTGTTAGGTGAAAAATGCAAATTCAGAAAACTCACTCATTATAAACTAAAAGTATAGTATACTAACTTCAGGATTAGTAATGGCAGAGGAAAAATCTGAAAATCGATATGGACTAGACATAACCTCTTTCATAACCAAAAATGATTTCTAGCATTTGATTGACACTCTCCGTTGCTAGGCTGTGCTGAATCTGCTGGCAGAGATAAATCATTAAAGGGACCACTGCTCGTTGTAGATTAGTTAAGCTACTGGAGCAGTAACGTGGAGACCCAAATTACATTGACAACTGGGGAATTTAAATTCAGTACGTAATCAGAAACTTAAAAAAACCCATTAATTGCAACAACAGATTTCCATTAAAACACACATCTGGTTTACTAATATCCCTTAGGTTAGGAAATATGGCCTATAAATGAATAATTATTGTTGATTCTTAAATGGTTGAGTGAGTCACTCAGTTGAAGAAGGGTCTCGATACGAAACGTCACCTATTCCTTCGCTCCATAGATGCTGCCTCACCCGCTGGGTTTCTCCAGTAATTTTGTCCACCTTCACTCAGTTGGAGAGAGGAGCAATAAAATGTTGGCATTGCCAATATGTCCAAAAAAAGGAAATAGGGTAAGATTTTAACAAATTCCCAAAAAAATGGAACCATAAAAGCGTTTTCCGACCTCATAGTACAAACCAAATGTTTTTTATTACCTTGCCCAAACGTGATACCATAATTACAATGGGTGATAATGATCACTGCAATAAACTATTCATTGGCCTAAGTATCTAAGTATATACAGTATAGCTGAAGCATCTGTGTCATAGAGTCATATAGCACGGAAACAGGACCTTTGACCCAACTCGTCCATGCCAACCAAGATGCCTTATCTACTAATCCATCTTCTACCATTTGCCTGTTTGGCCCATATCCCTCTAAACATTTCCTATCAATGTACTGTTCCAAGTGTCTTTTAAATGCTGTTGTAGTATTTGCCTTAACTACCTCCTCGTTCCATATACCTACCACTATCTGTGAAAAACTTTCCCCTCAAGTTTGTATTATATCTTGTCCCTCTCACCTTAAACATATTTCCTTTTGTTTTGATTCCCCTGTCCTTGGGTAAAAACTTTGCACATACATCCTATCTATTCCCCTCATCATTTTTACACCTCTATAAGATCACCCCTCAAAATAGCATAAAGTTTACTGTAAGATATTGATTCTAAGATTACCCAACCAGGGAAACATTCTAACCATATTGTTTATACGAATGCTCGCAATTCATAAATCTCCCATTGCGGTGTTGTCAAATAATTATGCGCAGTATGTGATTTGTTCAGCAATATAAAACAACTTTTTGGATTGTATTGGAATAAGTAGATGTAATGTGGACATAGGTTTTTGTCATTTTTTTTAAAGAACTATAAGTAAACAACTAGTCTGAAAAATGGAGTAGCGATGGCACGCAATGTATTTATCAAATCTCATTTTCAGCATTAAATATTCCCATCACAGGTTACCATGCAAATTTAGGATTTTCCCTTCAAGATAACGGTGCAATTTTGACAGCTTTAATGATTCACCCTCGTTTATCATGAGCAGTTTACAGTCAAAATGTTATTTCTTCATCCTGGCACTGCAGTTTGCCAAAGATGAACAGTCCCATCAGGGAACATGGCCGTAATTGTTCAAAAGCCATAAAAGCATACTTAAAAAGAAAAAGAAAAAGAAAGACACAGATAGATAGATTCTTGATTAGTACAGGTGTCAGAGGTTATGGGGGGAAGGCAGGAGAATGGGGCTAGAAGGGAGAGATCGCCCAGCTATTGAATGATGGAGTAGACTCGATGGGCCTAACTCTACTCCTATCACTGACCTTATGGCCTAAACAGTTCTTCCATTTTTTCAAAAGAAAAATATTACAGATACCAAAATGAAGATCTGCCATAAATTTTAAGCAGACTCTGCATGATTTATTTATCAATAATTCCGATTATAAACTGTATGAGATGTAAAATACATGTGGAATGACTTACGCTCAGTAAAATGAGCAGAGACAGATACACAACTGCCTCAAAGTACTGATCATTTTGAACACTTGATAATCAGTAAACAATAGTGAGCTAGACATATACACTTTTAAATGCTTTTTCTCTGCAATGTTGTTTTGGACTTAAATCTTGTGTAATTTTCCCCTTTTCACAGTAACATTATTTGTTTTAATTGGTATGAAGAAACATTAACATTAGGCTGAAAATTGATGGTTATTACAATGAAAAAGATTGAGGGCTTTAAGAAAAAATCTTGTTACATCCTTAGGATCTTGCACTGAATAAATTACTTCTTAAAATGCCTTCATAATTGTTAGTTAGGCATTGCAGGAGCCTATTTTCACACAATATTCTGCTGGTAGCCAAGGGTATGAGCAATTAGATAACGGAAATAAAAATTCGGTAGATTCTATAGAGATGGGCAATTTGCAAAAAAGGTTCTGATATTGTTGTGGACAAATTAAAATATACTACACTCTTGAATTCAGTGATAGAAACAAATACCGCAGTTACAGAAAATCTGAAATAAAAATTTCAAAATGTTGATCAGGGAGGTTGTAACTCTGTTTTCATGTTATCTGTGGGGGGCGCAGCTTTTACTCCAAGCCACGAAAAATGCAAAAATAAGCAGATCTGACAGCCTGGACTCTGGCAGTCAAATGCTCATTCCCCGAGCTGCTGCCAGGTAGCTGAGACTTTGGGCATCTGCTTCATTGTTAAGGATGATTTGTGGTGCCAATAATGCTCATTGTCACTTCTCCTTTCCTAACGCCTTGCTGATGGAGTGATTTATCATTAAAAAAAATGTGCATGGTCGAAGATTGGGGAACGGTGTGAATCGCAATAACCTAGGAATTCTTCAGCATCTCGGAATACATGTGAAACTGGCTGACAGCCTCCAGTAAAAAATGAAACAATATTTGAAGCTGTAACACAAAGAGTGGTTCCTGGGTAAACCCCCAGCAGACAATTCATTTACAAGCATATGGCTTTTAAGTATAGTAAAAATACTGGGACATTGTTTCAATAATGCATGATTTTGATAAAAGTAGCAAATGTAAAAAGCCCTCTGTAATGTCCATGAATTCGGCAACACAAAGGAAAGATTTTTACTTGCAGAAAGCAAAAATTGATGAAGTGAATCTCCAGCTCGAAAATCAAAACACTCATTTGAGATGTAAACTGCTTAGATTCTCAAAGGACCAAATGTGTCTTCCTGCCCTACAAGGACTAGATCAGTGCACAAGCAGTCCTGATGAGAAGCTGTGAAATTTTTGCTTCAGGCAATGTAAAAAAAAAATGCAACCAATTAATGAAATCTTTCACACATTTCCTGCAAGTGCACCACAGTCACACTTCAGGTCCCGACGGAAAACTAGATAGCGCAAATTAGAATGGGAGAAAAAGGATTCACTGCCCAATTTTCCTTGCACTATTTACACATCCTATGCTAAAGGGAGCTAGAAAATGTGTCTCATACAGTGACCAGAGGATCTCTCGTCTTCTAGTGTTTTTCTTTTCGCTTGGTACTCATGACTTGGCAACTACTAAGTAGAATGCTTAGATTACAATTAACTAGGAGATCTTTTTTAACCTTTTGTTTCTGTTTCTACCTCAGGGGACTTCCATTGCTAATTGGAAATGTGCATGACCGTCTGCATTCAATTCCAGTTGATTAAATTAAAAACATTATATTTCCAGCATGGAGCTGAATATGTTGCAAAGAATTTGGAGGAAAGGGAGAAATCAAATAAAAAATAGTGACAAGGAGATGTCCATATTTGTTTGAATGCTGATAATGGTGAATAGAAAAATAAGGCAAAATATGTAGGAAGGAACTGCAGATGACAGTTTATACCGAAGATAGACACAAAATGGATCTTCAGGAACATTGGGTAGGAACCCTTTCCTCTAGAGATACTGCCTGACCTGTTGAGTTACTGCAGCATTTTGCGTCTATCTTAAAAAAATGGAAGCAAAGCGGTTACTTGTTACACCCTTCTTGAATTTTCAATCTATTAATGGAGAAACAGGTGGGGTACTTATCAATCCAAGCACTATGGATGGCAAAGATTAAAATCAGTCTTTTAATATGGAAGATGATGAAAATATAGAATCGCAGAACCAGAAAATGTTCTTGCACAGGAGTTTAGCACATTTAACTGTTCATCCCATCATTTTAGTGATGGAGATATTTAATTAATATCTATTATTTGACTGCCGTGAGGAATGGCCCTTTAAAGGCCAACACCCATCTCCAAAATCTGTGTGGCAATGTGTTGACAGCTGTGTTCAATTAAACCTGCTCCTGAGGGGAACCATGTAACAGTTGAACAGAGAGGGTTGAACAGTTCTCTCTGGATGTAACCACTCTATTGAGACAAAGGTGAAGTCTAATTTCTAGGCGGCTCCTTGCTATCTGTGTGCCGTGCCATGCCATGCCATGGTGCCTCGTCTGGCTGCAGCTTCCAGCTACTGTATTACTATAATAGTCATTCCTGAAACGTGGCAATAAAGAATGATGTAATATAGAGTCAAGCCTGCTGACTGCCAAGTAATTGAGCCAGCGCTATTTCTTACTTACATGCTTGTCACCCTGTCTGCTGCTGCAGCATTTTGCCAGAGCTGTCTTTTTGAAGGCTGCAGTCTAATAGCCAGCAGCCCAGAATGTTGCAAAAAAAAATGTTATGCCAGCACCTATTCTGATAACTACCAAAATGACTTGACCCAGAAACCAGAAACAAATACCTCTTCAGGTCATGAACAAATGGAAATCCCTTTCAAATTTGAAGAGTAGACTGTATTGTTTAGAATGTGGCTAGGGAAGGATTCAGTTCTCCTCACTTCTATGTCTGTCACTCGGGATGAAGGATGATTCTACTCTAGCTCTGTGGGTTCTGAGGAGACTCACGAGGCTGTAACAACACAGCCATCCACAGACTAACCATTTGGCGACGGACAGGGCAGGTGAGTGGGTTGTTTGTGAAGTGGTCTTCACCTTCCACCACTTACACTGTCACATGGCCTTGAGGTTCTCAATAGGATCCAAAAGCCTTTTATCACCGTCTGTAGACTTAAATTATAGTTAGATCATATCAGTTTTAAAAACTGAGTCTAAATGCAAATTTACCAGTTTAATTTAAATTGCTTTCCACTGAAGCTAGGCGTGTCATTGCATTGTTCAGATACTGGACATCAGGCATAATAAGAGTCCACGTTTGTATGTTTTATTTTCTCACAAAAGCAAATAAGATGGTAGAATAAAATGTTAGTTGGAATTGCAGGAGAGTCAATTCTCAACACAGATTTCAAATGAAACCTCACTTCATGCCATCTGGATTAAATTCCATGTTCCATGGCAACAATAAGTGTATATTTTCCCTTTACATAAATTCTATTTAGCCTTTGCACAGCTGGTACTTAAGGCCAGCATACAAGGAAGAAAGCTCGCCCCCAAATTAATCACCTGATATTTCCTCTGAAAAATATCAACCTGACACGATAACCTATGAATTCAAAATGATCAATCAGATTGTACCATTGCATATTCAGTGAGTGTTTACACTTTTCAAAGTATCAAAGGTATTAAAGGTATTTTATTAGTCACATTTACATACACCCAGGTGTAGTGAAGTGAAATGCTTCTTGCCATTTTGCAGCACACAAAAAAAAGAATACAGACATAACACCAATAAGAGTCTTAAACACAAAGAACATCATCCCACAATGGCTCCCACCATGAGGGAAGGCACAAAGTCCAGTCCCCAACCCCAGTTCACCCATAATCGGGCCCATTGAGGCCTCCACAGTTGCCTCTACGGAGGCCCGATGTTCCAGGCCGTTCTCGCCGGGTGATGTTGCTCCGGCGTCGGGAGAGTCCTCCCAGCGGCCTGGGAACCCTGGAACGGCCGCTTCCGCACTGGAGGCCGCGGCTTCCGAAGCCAACAAGGCCGCGCCGGTTGGAGCTCCACAACTGGCGATCTCATCTAGAGATCCCAGGCTCCCGGTGTAAAGTTCAGCGCCGCCGCCCGCAGCTGGTCGCTCCACAGTCCCGCAGCTCCGCGATGTTTTCCCCAGCGATCCTCAGCTCACCGGAGCTCTAGCGCGGCGACCCGGGCAAGGCATCGCCCGCTCCGCGATAGCGCTCCAGCGCTCCAGCGCTGTGCCGCCGCCGAAGCCGAGGTTCTGGGCGGTCCCCGACAGGAAACGCCGCTCCAGGCCCACTGGTAGGCCGCGAGGACGGGTCGAAGCTGCAGCCCGGAGAAAAGCTGCCTCTCCGACCAGGTAGGGACACTGAAAGGTAGTTTCCCCCTTTCTCCTCCCCCACCCTCCACATAAAAAAGTCTAGACCTCCAAATAAAACACTTAACTAACTAAAATAAAAAATAAAAAGATGATGAGACAGACAGCTGCTGGCTGGGCAGCCGTGCACAGGACAGCGCCCCCTACTACATGGCATTTTATTCAATGCCATTGTAACATCATTTTATGATTGAAAGTAGACACTTTCAGATGTTGTCAGGCAAATGAATTATTGTCAAAACTTGAATCTACAAATCCATATTTTTCTGAAACTGGCAACCCAAGCTGTCAACTTCATTGAGCTGGAAGCTTGTTGACAACCGGTGCTGAATTTTTGAACCAGAACCTCTTGCAGACCTAGCAGAAGCACAAGTGGCTACTGTTTATAGGGGAAGTCTAATAAACATCTAGTGCACCACACAATATGATTTAGCTAGAAGACAAATAAAACACCAGAGGCTGGACTTTGAAATAAATCTCTGCCAGTCAAGCAGCATTGTGGAATGAGAAAGCAGTTAACATTTCAAGTCAAAGACACTTCATTCAGAATAAAGGTTGTGTGACTAAAAATATTTTAACCTGAAATCTTAAATGCTTTCACTTGCCACATATGTTACTTGACTGGCTTGACTGGCTAATGGTTCTTCCATCAATTCTGTTTATGATTGTAATTTACCTGCCATGTTAATTAATTAGTTGAGTTACTCCAGACTCCAGGTATGATTACAATGTCTAAAACGCATTTCAACAGGTACGTGGAATTTAGGTATTTGTGTCAAATGCAGGCCAATAAGACTAACTCGTATTGACATCTTGATCGGCATGGATACATTGGACCGAAGGGCCTGTTTCTGTGATTCTAATGTAAGAAAGTGAATCCCACATGGCATTCAGTAAACGTATTTATTCAAAAAATATTTAGAATGAAGAACTCATTACCACAGGGAGAGGTTAAGGTTAATCATTTGGATGCATTTTACCTCTAGTCACCATCTTCCCTTTCAAATTGTAACCTCGAGTTCACATTTACCACGTTGGCTTTGTTACTGCCTGTGTTTGTACAGGGAGGAAATAAATAAAATGTAATGTAATGGGGAAGGCAGTGATTTTGAAGAGTTAGCTCCCCACAAATGTCATTATTTGATAGATGAATGTGACCCATAAGCAATTTAAACAACATTAAAGGAAATGTCACTGGTGTGTGAACAGATGTTTCTGAAGTTTTTGGATGAATTAATTACTGCTACCTATATGTTCTGTTTTTTGACAAAAATAACTGTAATCCCTTCTCTTGAGAAAGGACATCACTTTGTACTAACCAGGCCAACTTGAGGACAAGCCATAAATGGCAAGGATGTAGGGATAGTATTGTCAGAAATATGAGAATAGCAAATCTATTTGCCAGTTCAAAAATGTTCAAGGTACCAATTTAATAAGCAAGTCTTTTACTTGAATAATCTTATTTTTGGTATTGCTTTATTATCATCACACATACGGAGAGACAGTGAAAAACGTTGTTTGTGTGCTATCCAGTCAAACCACACTATACATGAGCACTATCAAGCAACAGATAACAACAGGTAAGGAAGAGAGAAAAGAATACTGAATAGAGTGTTAGAACATTGCAGAGTCATGGAGTCATAGATTCATTTAGCATGGAAACAGGCCCTTTGGTCCACACAACCAACATGTCCCATCTACACGTCCCACCTGCCTGCATTTGGTCCATATCCCTCTAAACTTGTCCTATCCATGTACCTGTGTAAATGTTTTTTAAACGTTGCAACATTACCTGCCCCAACTACCTCCTCCATCAGCTCCTACCACCCTTTGCATGAACAACGTCTCTCTGGCCAAGTCCGTGGTCCCTGCCTGCTTCAAGAGATCCACTTTTGTACAAGTGCCTAAGAATGCCTCGGCAGCCTGCTTGAATGACTACCGACCAATGGCCCTCACCTCAGTGGTCATGAAATGCTTCGAGAGGCTGTTCAAGAACTACATCTGCACCTTCCTCCATCGCACCATGGATCAGCTGCAGTTCGCATACCGTCCAAACAGATCCACGGATGATGCGGTCTCCCAGGTTTTGCACACCACTCTCTCTCACCTTGACATCCAGAAGGGGGGCTATGTGAGGATGCTGTTCATTGACTTCAGTTCAGCTTTCAACACCATAGGCCCCACCAATCTTGCTGATAAGCTGCTGGAACTGGGACTGAACACTCCCATGTGTGCCTAGGTCCGGGACTGTCAGACCGACAGGCCCTAGGTGGTCAAGATGGGAACACATACCTCCAACCCCCTCACCCTGAACATAGGATCCTCCCCAGGGTTGCGTCCCCAGCCCCCTACTGTACTCCCTGTACACACATGACTGTGTGGCCAGGTTCAGCTCCAACTCCATCATCAAGTTTGCTGATGACACTGTGGTGGTGGGCCTGATCTCTGATAACAATGAGAAGACCTACCTGGAGGAGGTGGCTGACCTGGCACTCTGGTGTCAGAACAACAGCCTCCTCTTGAATGTCACTAAAACTAAGGAGCTGATTGTGGACTTTAGAAGGGCACAATAACCGAGTACATACACGCCACTGGGGATAAATGGGACTACTATGGATAGGGTGAGCAGCTTTAAATACTTGGGAGTCCAAATCACAGAGGATCTGACGTGGACAACACACACTGCCGCACTGGTGAGAAAGGCAAGGCAGCGCCTTTACCACCTCAGGCAGCTGAGAAAATTCAGTCTCTCTGAGGATCCTTCAATCCTTCTACTCTGGTGCTGTAGAAAGTATGCTGACCGGAAACGTCTCGATCTAGTTTGGCAACCGCTCTGCCCAGGACAGGAAGGCTCTGCAGAAAGTGGTGCATTCGGCCGAACACACCATGGTAACTACACTCCCCCCACCTGCAGGACCTATACACCAGGAGGTACAGATCCAGAGCCAGCAAGATCAAGAAGGACCCCTACTACCCCAGCTTCGGACTGTTCCAGCTGCTATGGTCAGGCAAGTGCCTCCGCTGTCACGCTGCGAAAACAGAGAGGATGAGACAGAGTTTCTTCCCACAGGCCATCAGGACTGTAAACTCTGATCTCACCAGGGCGTAATTACTGTTGTGGCTTTAAAAAAATGTAAATACTGGTTCCGTTCTGTTCTGTTCTGTTCTGTTGTTCTGTTGTTGCACAATCCCGCAGGCATTACCACTTTCATTTCACTGTACATCTTGTATGTGTATGTGACAAATAAAGTTGACTTGACTTGAACAAGTTGCGCTTCAGGTTTCTATTCAATCTTTCCCTTCTCAACTTAAACCTATGTCTTCTGGTTCGCAATTCCCCTACTCTGGGCAAGACACATCTATATCACTCTCATATTCCTGCGCTCCAAGGAATAAAGTCCTAGTCTGCCTAACCTCTCCCTATAGAGAAAGTACGAATAAATAAAGTGCAAGGGCTGCAAGGAGGTAGGTTGAGATATTGGCGCTGCACCCTTCACTTATGAGAGGACTGATGAATTGTCTGTTAACGACAGGGAAGAAGCTGTTCCTGAATCTTGTGGAATGGGCTTTCAAGCTTTTGTATTTTCTACCTAACGGGAGAGGTAACATTGAATGAATGGAGCATAAATGGTCCATGATTATGATGGCTGCCATTCCAAGGCAATGTGAAATATTGAAATAGACAATGGTGTGGGGTGGGGGGTGGTGAGCTGAGAAAAATAAAGAGGATAGTTTGTGTGATGGACTTAGACACATCCACAGATCTCTAGAATTTCTAGACACAAGGAACTGCAGATGCTGTTTTATTTTTAAGTACAATGCGCTGGAGTAGCTACGTGGGTCAGACAGCATCCATGGAATACATGGATAAGCGATATTTCAGGTCCGGACCCTCTTCAGACTGATTATAGTAGGGGGAGAAAGCTGGAAGAGAGGTGGAAGCGGGACAAAACCAGACAAATCTTTTTGGTAAACCAGCATCTGCATTTCCTTGACCCTAAGTGATAGGTAGATACAGATGAACAGGATTTTTGATTGGTAGAAGGATGGTCAAAGACTAGAGATGGGAAGAAGACAAAAGGTTGGAGATAAGGTGCACTAAACATGAAGCCAGAGGAAAGGAATAGGTGGAAGGGAGAAGGGGAAAGGTGAGCAGGATGGTCGGAGAAATAGGTGCACATCCAGCTAGAGCACAAGAAAGGGGAGGGGGAGATGAAGAGAGGAGAGGGGTTGGAGATGAAACTTGAATGGCTGAAACATTGCTATCAATATTGCAATTAAAGGAATGAGGGAGAAATTTGAGTTAGAAGAATTAAAAGCTCTTGAAATGTTCTTGGCCTGAGCAGGCTACAGAATACACAGGTATCAATAAGACTTTTAGATAACTTGCATGAGGTAGTAATGGGTGAAAGCAATGGTGCAAAGGTTTAAAGAGATATTCCTTATGATGTAGAGAAGCACATTGCGGTATCAAACAGAATGCTAAAGTTTTGGTTCAGCTTTCATAATGTGGGAAGTGAATTGTAATCATTAGCAAGAGCGTGGAAGTTGTGGTAGATATGGAGAATAGAGTATGTGGAGAATGGAATGGCACGGATGAATTCTTCAAAGTGAAGGTTCTTGTTAATGCAACTGTTCAGGGGGTTTCCAAACTCTGTGCATATAAACCCCTACTGCTAAAGGTGGAATGTAGCAAAGCTTCATAAGCTTTAGCCTCCTTAATGTACACATGTTGGCTCTGGACATGAAGCACACAAGTTGCACATATCCACTGTTTCAAGAACCAACCCCTCAGTTACTCATTAACTCTTGTTTCCGTTGCCTCAGGAGTTATAATAAAGCGAATCTGCTAGAAACTCCTTTGTGTCAGTTCACAGGAGTTCTGGATGGTGGAACCAAATCCAGCACCTTTCTTTTTTAATGTGTATCTCCCATAAGGATGCAATCTCTGCAACTTCCCAAATAAAGCTAGTGAAAGAAATGTGAACAGAGATGTTAATTATTTTAAACATATGTTTTCTATTAGGAAAATACAGAATTCTGGCTGTTTTAGCTTTGATCCAATATATACTGGAATACAGAAGGATAGATTTTGCTTTTTCAGTATGTATAATGATGTTGTGCATGTCTTCTCTGATGTTCTCAATCAGTCTCATCAAATTAATTCTTCAATTTGTCTGTAGGACATTGCCTCTCATCTGTTACTCACTTAACAGTAGAGATAATAAAAAGTACTTTTACGTTCACACATGAACAACACAGTTGATCCTCACAGTATTTTCAGTTTAAGGCCAACAAATATCTAAAAAATATTATATTTGGATTATTTACATTTCTCTACCAAGCTCATCAATACATTTATTTGCAACTTTTCCCCTTGCTTTTAAATAATGTCCCATTAAGTGAATCAGTACCATCAGCATCTCCCTGACACCAAATTCAATATTCAAACCTCATTTGAATTCTCTTAAATTCCTTATTTGATTTATTAGTGATTACCTTATCATCCTGATGTCCTCTGCAAGGGAAAACATTTTTACAGACACACTCTCACACTCTTTCATAATCTGATATTAAGCCAGCAGCTATCTTCTCTTCTCGAGAGGAGATTTTCAATTTATCTTGCCAGATGGTTAATAACCTCACATTCATTCTCTTTCACAGCATTATTTTAACTTTATATCTAATACAAAATACATTATTTTAACTTTGTATCTAATTCCAATGTTTTTGATATGTGCTGAAGATGATGTGCGCATTGTCTGGGGTGATTTGTTTTGAAATTGTACTTCTAGTCTCTACATAATTTATGCTGATGGTGAAAGACAACATGGGAAAAAAGAAAAGCAAGAATGAGTGTTTCAACTGATGTTAAGCTGGTATAGGAGCAAAGATGAACAATGTTTTCCATCCCTTTCCTGAAGTTATTGATTACAATAGGGTTACAGTTTTAGGGGACTTGCAATCTCTCATCCAAGTGTGATTCTCCACGTATAATTGGCAAGTAGTCAATGGGGCAGGCATTGCAGACAAATGACTGACTTACATCTTTGTCATTTCAATCTAAAGAAAAATAGGAAATATTTTATCCATGCATGGGATAAGTGTCTTACTGACAAGCCAAATTCATTGCTCATCTCTCATTGTCCTTGAGAACAGTTATCAGTGGGGAATGATGGCCAGGTCCATGGTGGACTTGCCTTTGTCTCCACTATGATACACAGCTGGTAGCTTCTGATCTCCTCTACAGGCCTTCTGCAAAGTGGTCAGCCTGAGGGCTACAAATCAACCAGGGGTGACAAAAACGAACACTCCTGCTAACAGACAGCCCTGGAAGCACAAATATATGTGGAAATACATGTCGTTATTAAGTAGAACCTGAAAAAAATAGAAAATAGTAAATTTACTTAAAAACACAGCTGCCAGAAGCAGCGGTTAGATGTGAAGTATCCCTGCAGCTCAGAACATTGTGGAATGTTCCTGTGATGGTGAGCGTGAGTTAAGATATTGCGGTATCTAATCTCTCAATCTTTCTAATTCTATTACGCTTTCTCTCCACATCTATCTCTCCATCTATCTCTATCCCTATCTCAATCTCTATCTCTAACTATCTTTATCTCTATCTCTATCTCTATATCTCCATCCCCATCTCTAGTATCTTCATCTGTATATCCTTGTCCATAAATGCTGTGCAAATTGTTTTGATTTTAGATTTCAACATCTGTAATATCTTAGTTACCTGCCCTTTATGCCAATGCTATATTAGAAAGGGGTTCAGTTACTTACTAGACACTAGGCTGTGCTAGCCTGTGTGTGGGAGGAAGCTGCAGATGCTGGCTTACACCGAAGCTAGACACAAAATGCTGGAGTAATTCAGCGGGACAGGCAGCATCTCTGGATGGAAGGAATAGGTGACATTTTGGGTCGAGGCCTTCTTCAGCCAATTTTGTACATTAATTGTAATTAGGTAAACAATGGAGTAAATTGAACCCAATGATACACTTGATAATCTATCTAAACTGTCCACTAATTGCAAGGAATGTGTTCATTCTGAACCATGATGTAAATACACATATTTCTATACTAAATAAATGGCATCAGAAATCAAAAAAAAATTGCTGATTTAAATCTTAATTGTAAAGCGTGGTTGTCAGAAAATCAGAAATGGATAAGGTATAATGACATAGAAGTGCAATGGTGGAGTAGTATGTGAGAGTTAGCAGTTAGATGTGTATTTGATATTATTTCATATTTCATTCCATGAGCCTCAGAGCACGGGATGCATGGCAAATGCAACTTCTTGAATTGAAAGCCATGGCAGCATTTAATCTGCTACATCTATCTGAATCTAATAGCAGCCGCTGAAGAGGTTGGGCCCATGGATCTGCGCTGACAGCAAGGCTAGCACTGGCTGGTAGCAGAAATCATGGTAATAAGTCACACCATGAATTCAGAGTGTGACCTGCATGGAGCTGATGAAAGAAGATTATTTGAACTTAGATAAATGAAAACCCTGTTATTCAATTCCACTCTTTTTTTTAATAACTGCCTCTGCTAGCCCAGCCTAAATTTGAATCAAAGTCTAGTTGCAACTGTAATCTTTGACAAGATGGTGAAAGGATTGGCTTTGTAGGTTACCATGAATTTCTGTGATGAACAGTAATTCTGTGAAATGCCCAGGAAGTAATCAGATTATTCATGAATAAAATATCATGCCACAGTTCGTAATCCTTTGTTGTAGATGTCATTCACGCATCAATAATGCTGCTTGTTGGAACAAGGACGTTTTCAGTGTTGGCAGCTCTCTTTTGTATAAATATGCTATTAAATCCAAATGTTGATAAAGCTATGTCATCAAAGCACTGCATCTCTTATCTTCATGAAGCCAGAACTGTGGCCTTCATTTAACATGCACTACCGGAAAAATTACTGTAACACATGGAGAATCTGAAGTAGGGTTTACCCTTCAAAATGCTTTGTATTATTCACAAAAGGAATATTGCAAGGTGCTCAGAGTAGTTACACATATCTATTCCTTTTCGTTTTTACGCTGACTGTCTACAATACGATTGGAAGTGACGGAGGTAAAAATATAAACTGGCGCTTGTCATTTATTTTAATTTTCTACAATGCCGTATTTTATGAGAGAACTAAAGGACATTTTTTTTATGGGATCCTAAGCCTTATGCAACACAAACAGGGTGGATGGAGTTGAGGGCAGAGGTTGATGTATTTAATTTATAGATAGAATTATTTATAAGTGAATGGTTTAAATATTACTTCAGATGCATATTTATTTCCATGGTTTTTAACAGTTTACCTCAACAAAGAAGCTAGGGTGAAAACCCTACAGCAACGTATGTTGTTTGGCATAACAGATCTCTATGACGACAGTGACATAATAAATACTGACACTTAATCCAACCTAAGTAAATTGAAAGTTTACTACTATAGGCAAGCAGAGTCTGGATTAATATAAAATAACTTGCTATTCTATTGTGCCTTTCATAGCTCGTGGGAGTTCCCAAATTACAGTAGAGCCAGTGAATTAGTTTTGATACGTAGCTTGTTATGGAAAGACACAAGATGACAAATTCTTTATCATCTAGAAAGACACAGTTGTATTGCAGGCCAACAATGATCACTATTGCAAGATTCTACTGTGTATCGGGCCCACGTAGGGCTCAGTGACTTAACATACCCGATGGCACTGCCTGTTTCAGTGCTGCCATTGGATGTGTGTGGATAAAAACTGGTAGTTATGTGTTAGGCCTACAGATCATTGAATACTTACAGGGTACAGGAATATTATGGAGGAGAGCAGTGGTGTCTGCAGTTGGTTAAAGGACTGGCATCTCAAGTGTCAGAAGTCGCATTTCATTGAATGTTGTGATTAATTGCCAGTGGGGACTGAGGATAAAAGGTCAGTGTCACGATTAGGTTTGGATGGGTGGAGCTGGGGTGGGGTTGGAGTTGTGTCCAAGGTAGTTTGGGGTGATGGTCATTTGGGGGGGGGGGAGAGGATAGAAGAGAGAGAGACAGACAGACAGAGGGAGGGAGGGAGAGAGAGAGAGGGGGGGGGGAGAGAGAGAGAGAGAGAGAGAGAGAGAGAGAGAGAGAGAGAGAGAGAGACAGAGAGAGAGAGAGAGACAGACAGAGAGAGAGATTCCACATGGACAATACAAGTTGTCAGGATTGAACCTGGGTAGCTGGAACACTATCAAACTGTCCATAGGGCATTTTCACAACCTTTACAATTTTGCCACATGAAGTTTTTTTTCTCTGAAAAACACCCATTTGGGGAGAGGCTTCACCTCTTCAGTTGGGGAGAGGCTTCACCTTTTCAGTTGGGGAGAGGCTACACCTCTTCAGTTCGATTGCATACATATTCAGAACGACAATAGTATGGTGGTTAACCAGTGCACAGACACATGAGTTTAAACAAAGGCTCTGGCAAAGGATCTTCATGGAAACGTTAACTCTGTTACGCTTCCCGCAGGTGCTGGCTGACCTGCTGAGTATCTCCAACATCTTCTGTTTTTACTTTACACATGAATTTAAATCGCACTGTAATGGCTGGGTTGTTTAAATTCAATTGATTTAAATTAAAGTGGATATTTTGAATGTAAAGCTAACAGTAAAGCCAAATGTACTGGACTGTTAGAAAAACTCACCTGGATCACTAGTACCTTTCAGAGAGGAGGGCATTTGTCATCCTTAATTGCTTTGACCTACGTGTGATACCACACTCATTATTGCGGTTGATTGTTCACTGTCTCCTTAATTCAGGGGTGATTAGGGCAGGGCAATATATTCTGACATTACAGCGTCCACATTATACTTTGTATCGGTTTCTTTTTTACTGCATGCTTTCTGACATATTCAATGAAGAGCTGCAGCTTCAATATAATGGCAGCTGCAACTCTGTCATACTTTTACTGCTACCTATCAATCTACAAGAGTATGATGTGAAATTATGCTGTTTTGGGAGAAGCATAATTTCAGTTTATGGAGTCACCTCATTAACTAAAATAAATTTCAAACAAGATGTGGATCACCTGTAGATGGAAAGGATTTCAAAATTAAACTTTATTCATAATGAATCTGCCATACAATGTTAAAGAATCGTGTAAAATGCTTCACATGTTCTTTGCATCTATGCATTCAATATTGTTAGTGTTATGGAAAGGAATGGTCAATGTTTTGGATCGAAACCCTGCATCAGGATTGTGAGTGGAGAGGGAAGATAGCCAGTTTGCAGAGGAGAGTGGGATTGGAGAGATAGATGTGAGAGGTGATTGTTGGGCCAAGAGTGGATGAAGGATGTTGAGCATATGGAGCAGATAGGGGAGGGGGAGGGATGGAAATGGGAGGTGGAGGCAAGTGGATGATGGATGGAAGCAGACAGAAGCAAGAAAATAACAAGGCAGGTGGAGCTAGGTGAGTGGAGGATAAAGGTGGAGACAGTTGCTGGAGGGTGATATGCAAAGGCTCCGAGTACTGGAATCTGTTAAATAAAGGAAGGATACAAGGGGAGCCATCAGGGGAGAGACGACCGATAGATGGAACCAGAACTAGAAGCTGAAGAGGGGGTGTGCGGAGGAGTGGGTGAAATGTGTGTGAATCAGGTGTATGGAAAAAGGAGGGATAGAGGGAAGCATAATGGAAAGGAAACAAATAATGGAAGGAGCCAAGGAGGATCGGAAGGAAAGGGATGGGGGTGAACACATCGGTGGGTAGGGTGACGTAAACCTGGAAAATTCAATATTCATACCATTGTAGATTACACAGGCAGAATGTGAGGCACTGCTCCTTTAGTTTTCGTTGGGCCTCAGCCTCACAGTGGAGAAGGCTGAGGATGGATAGGTCGGTAAAGGAAGGGGAATTGAAAAGGAAAACAACTCCTGGCGCTGGAGATGGCTGAGGATGGACAGATCAGTGTGGAATGGTGAGGGTAATTGGAATGGCATTAACTCCCAGTTACATCCACCTGCTTCACACATATTTCACCCACATGGTTTTTAAGCACACCCCCCATCTAGTTCTGGTTTCATCTGCCACCTACCTCTCCCCTCTCCTATTATTACTCTGGAAGAACTGCGCAGGCCAAGCAGCATCTTAAGGGGGAAATGGTTAGGCGATGTTTCAGGTCAGGATCTTCCTTCAGACCTGATGCATTGATGCTGCCTAACCTAATTAGTTTTACCAGCATTTTGATTTTTTGCTTCAGATTCCAGCATTTGCAATCACTTTTGACCTCTTTATCACCATCCTTACTTATCAGATTACACAATGTGCAGCTTTTTGTGTTCATGTTTATCAACTTCATATAGCTGTTTCCACCTTTACACCAACCCCCCCCCCCCCCTCATATCACTCTATAGGCCCATCAACATTCACCGTTCCTCAACCCACCAATCACCTCTTGTTTCTGCCCCATTACTCCCTCTCTCCTCTATATACCAGTTATTGCCACTCTCCACTCTCAGTTCCAACGCAGAGATTGATCCAATACATTGTAAGATAAAACAAAAATTGGGACTGTGGGAAAGATATTCCCTTTCAATAACTGGTAAGAATCTGGTCATCAGGTGTGAGGTGCTCTTGGGGTTGCTGTACTTGGTGCCAGCATGGACCATTCCCCACTCCTCCACCCTGAATATCATCTATGTCATCTTCTGCTTCACACGGGAATCAAATATGGAAAGGTCCAGCAAATCACAATGTACATGTTCATAGACAATGTGGGCAAAACGTACACAACATCATGTGTGGCCACCTCAGGTTAGTCCTGGGACTAAAGTATGTAGTGTCATCACATGCAGATGCTCTATCTCATCCAGTTGCTGTGAAGGATGGCCCTGACTCATTGCCGCACAATGTCTCAGTCGGTTGGACTTGTCCACATTACCAATCGTTTGTGGAAAGGTTCTTCCAGACCAACACATATGACCACGTCCATCAGGCAGTGGTCTGCTCTGAATGTCCTGTGGACAAAGTGGGACAAGAATTTGATGGATCTTGTGGGATGGTTCATTGAGCAGACAGCTCAGATCATCTGGCAGAATGTCTCATCGCCAGAACTCACCAACAAGCACCAAGACCTCACTGGACTGATGGTGAGAACAGCCCTTCTGGTTTTATCCTTCATTCCCATCTGTGATAGAAAGGAGCCGATTGCCCATCTATTTGCAGACTGTGGATTTGCAAAGAGGGTCTAGCGAAGGATGCAAGGAACCTGTCATTGATCATCCTGAGCAGCTACATAGAAACATGGAACCATAGAAAACAGGTGCAGGAGTAGGCCATTCGGCCCTTCGATCCTGCACCGTCATTCAATATGATCATGGCTGATCATCCAACTCAGTATCCTGTACCTGCCCTCTCTCCATACCCCCTGATCCCTTTAGCCACAAGGGCCACATCTAACTCCCTCTTAAATAGAGCGGACTCTCTGGTTTATCGACTGTTCCCAGTGACACACTCAGAGATGAACATCAAGTGCTACTGGAAGATCATCAATTCAGTGAAAGATACTCAGTGGTCTGCCTAAAACATGTGGTCCTCTATTTATTTCTATAATCATTTCTATTCTATTTCTATATTTATTTTTGAAATTAAAAAAATCCTATCAATCCACAGATGCTGCTCATCCTGCTGAGTTCATCTAACAGAATGGTTTGTTGCATCGTAATCATTTCTCTGCCGGTCCATTTCTCGTGGATGTTTTCTTCAGCATTGAAAGAACTAATCACACACAGATTGTGCTTGATCATGTTGCTAACACACATGTCTAATATATAATTCCAGCCATTCTTTGGTCAGAAAAGCCAGCATTTATTTATCCCCAGAATATAGCTTCTTTTGTAGAATGCCCTGAGCTGTGAAATTTAATCTGTGGGTAATTGCCTTTGTGCAGATCAGTTCGACTATAAAATTATAATTGGCGTTGGTATTGGTTTATTATTGCTATGTATACTGAAATATAGTGAAAATCTTTTGTCATGCCTCAGACTCCTTCGTCTCCTGAGGAAAAAAAGGCGTTGTTGTTCTTTATTGGTCGAGGCTTAAATGTGTTTTAAATTGTCAGTGATATTTATACTTAAGAGCTTTAAACTCTTGATCATTTTCACTGCAGCATCATTGAGTTACCATTGAGTTACTCCAGCTTTTTGTGTCTATCTTCAGGGGGCAGGACAAGCCTGGCAAGTAGTGGGTGGAGGTAGACAAAATTGCTGGAGAAACTCAGTGGGTGCGGCAGTCTGAAGAAGGGTTTCGGCCCGAAACGCTGCCTCTTTACTTCGCTCCATAGATGCTGCCGCACCCACTGAGTTCCTCCAGCAATTTTGTCGATCAATCTGAAGAAAGGTTTTGGCCCGAAACGTTGCCTCTTTCCTTCGCGCCATAGATGCTGCCGCACCCGTTGAGTTTCTCCAGCAATTTTGTCTACCTTCGATTCTCCAGCATCTACAGTTCCTTCTTGAACAAGTAGTAGGTGGATACAGGTGAGGGGGACATTTGATAGCTGATGGTCGGACAGAGGCCAGAGGTGAAAAAACAGACAGAGTGAGACAAAAGCACTGAAGAGTTGCGGATTGTGAAGCTGGAGTAAGGAATATAGGTGGAAAGGTGGGGGTGGGGGGGAAATAAGTGCAAGTTCAGGTGGGGCACAGGGTAGAGTGGGGGTTGGGAAGAAAGGATGCACAGAAGGAGGTGGGGGGATTTGGTAGTTGCCTAAAGTTGGAGAATTCAATCTTCTTACCAAACAGAATATGAGGTTCTGTTTCTCCAGTGTGCATGTGGCCTCATTCTGGCAATGGAGGAGCCCAGGTCAGAACGGTCAGTATGGGAATGGGAAGAGAAGTTAAAATGGTTAACAACCAAGAGATCGAGCAGGCATTGGCGGACCGAGTGCAATTGTTTGGCAGAATAACCACTGAGTCTACACTTGTTTTGTCCAATGTGCAGAAGCCCATATCAGAAACACCGGATGTAGTAGATGAGGTTAGAGGTGGTACATGTGAACCGCTGTCTCAACTAGTGGTGGTATCACATCAGAGGTGACAGAAATGTCAGAGAATGTTGTGTTGGATGCGGAGGCTGGTGGGGTGGAAGATAAAGAACAGGGGAACTCCATCCTTGTTCCATTTGGGGGTGGCAGGGGAGTGGCTACTCCTTCATCTTGCTGACATTGAGGGTTAATTTAGTTTAGTTTAGTTTAGAAATACAGAGCGGAAACAGGCCCTTCAGAATCTGCACCGACCAGCGATCCCTGCACATTAACACTACCCTGCACACACTGGGCCAATTTATTTACAATTATACTAGGCAATTAGCCTACAAATCTGTATTTCTTTGCAGTGTGGGAGGACACCGAAGGTTTTGGAGAAAACCCACGCAGATCACAGGGAGAACGTACAAACTCCATATAGACAAGCACCCGTAGTCAGGATCCCTGACGCAGTATAGCAGCAACTCTACCACTGCACCACCGTGCACCTAAGAGTTATACTCTTGATGCTGGGTTGGTAAACTCTCTATCTCTTTCCTGTGCTCGGTACCATCATTGTTCAAGATCCAGCCCAACTACAGTGGTGTCATCTGCAAACTCCTAGATAACGTTGGAGCAGAATTTTGCTGCACATTAGAGAATGTTTAGAAAGTATAGTAAGGAGCCTGGAATCCATTTTTGGGAAGCATTTGAGAATTATTACGAGAATCTTTTGTCGTCTATCATCACTGGTTGTGTTCTGTGGTTCAGAAAGTCAAGAATCCACTGGCAGAAGGGGGTGCAGACTCCAGGCGTTTGGAGATTGGTTTGGATGGAATTATGTGTCAAATGCAGAGCTATAGTCAATAAAGAAGAGTCTGATAGGTGTCTTTGTTACCTTGAATTTCCAGAGATGCATGTAGGGATGGTTGTGGTTATTTCGAGACTTGATCAATGATTTAGATGAAGGGGTTCAAAGTAACATTAGCAAATTTGCAGATGACACAAAGCTGGGTGGCAGTGTGAACTGTGAGGAGGATGCTATGAGAATGCAGGATGACTTGGACAGGTTGCGTGAGTGGGCAGATGCATGGCAGATGCAATTTAATGTGGATAAATGTGAAGTTATCCACTTTGGTAGCAAAAACAGGAAGGCAGATTACTATCAAAATGGTGTCAAGTTGGGAAATGGGGAAGTATAATGGGATCTGGGGGTCCTTGTTCATCAATCAATGAAAGTAAGCAAGCAGGTACAGCAGGCAGTGAAGAAAGTGAATGGCATGTTGGCCTTTATAATAAGAGGAGGTGAGTGTAGCTATATACTCTGTTATATACCTGTTTGTCAGCTATAAAAACCTGGATGCAACATAACTTCCTCAAACTCAACAGCGATAAAACAGAATTCCTCCTCATAGGCTCCAAATTCACACTCAGCAAAATCAATAACCCCAAAATCTCACCATCGACGGCACCACTGTCTCCCCATCTCCCCAGGCCCACAACCTTGGCGTGATCTTTGATTCCACCCTCTCCCTTGAGCCTCACATCCGCCATGTCATTAAAACCTCCTTCTTTCACCTCCGCAACATCGCCAAAATCAGACCCTCTCTTACACCTCCCGCTGCTGAAAGACTCATCCATGCCTTCATCTCCTCCCGACTGGACTACTGCAACTCACTTCTCCTTGGCATCAACTCCACCTACATCAACCGACTCCAACTGGTCCAGAACGCAGCCGCCCGACTCATCACCCACACCAAATCCTGGCATCACATCACTCCAGTCCTCAAACAACTTCACTGGCTTCCCATCTCCCACCGGATCACCTACAAAATCCTGGTCCTCACCTACAAAGCCCTCCACCATCTGCCCCCCCCCCCCCATATCTCACTGACCTCCTCTCCCCCTACCAACCCTCACGGTCCCTCAGATCCACATCAGCCGGTCTCCTCTCCATCCACAAATCCCACCTCCGCAGTTTTGGGGATAGAGCCTTCTCCAGGGCAGCTCCCAGGCTCTGGAACTCCCTCCCCGAACTGATCCGCAATTCCGTGTCCCTCACCATCTTCCAGTCCCGCCTCAAGACCCATCTCTTCATCTCTGCCTATCCTTAGCCCCCCTCCCTTTTCATCTGTGCTTGAATTGCCTCATATTGTGTTTTGAATTGAATTCTGTCTTTAATTTGTGTACTAGTCATGTCTCTACTATTTATTTCATTCCGCTTACATGCTTTTCCTCTACTTGCTCAATTTTTGTAAAGTGTCCTTGAGACTCTTGAAAGGCGCCCATAAATAAAATGTATTATTATTATTATTATTATTATAGGAGCAAAGAGGTCCTTCTGCAGTTGTATAGGCACCTAGTGAGACCACACCTGGAGTATTGTGTGCAGTTTTGGTCCCCTAATTTGACGAAGGACAATCTTGCTATTGAGGGAGTGCAGTGTAGGTTTATAAGGTTAATTCCAGGGATGGCAGGACTGTCACATGCTGAGAGAATGGAGCGGCTGGGCTTGTATACTCTGGAGTTTAGAAGGATGAGATTCAAACATATAAGATTATTAAGGGTTTGGACACGCTAGAGGCAGGAAACATGTTCCCGATGTTGGGGGAGTCCAGAACCAGGGGCCACATTTTAAGAATAAGGGGTAAGTCATTTAGAAAGGAGACGAGGAAACACTTTTTCTCACAGAGAGTTGTGAGTCTGTGGAATTCAGAGGGCGATGGAGGCCGGTTCTCTGGATACTTTCAAGGGAGACCTAGATAGGGCTCTTAAAAATAACGGAGTCAGGGGATATGGGAAGAAGGCAGGAACGGAGTGCTGATTGGGGATGATCAACCATGAACACATTGGTGGGCTGAATGGCCTACTCCTGCACCTATTGTCTATTGTCTATTGTCTATTGTCTATTGTCTACTGTGGGTGGTTTCTGAGACAGTAAACTAGAAAGTTCCTTGAGTCTGAAGAAGGATCCCGACCCAAAACATCACCTGTCCATGTCCTCCAGAGATGTTGACTGACCCACTGATGTAACGCCAGCACTTTGGGTTTTACTCAAGTTCCTGCCTTACTAAATTATTGCTCAATCATTTTAGTTTTTCTATGCCCCCCTTCATAATCGCAATTTTGAATGATTATTGTTGATAAATAATAGCACGAAACAGCTATAGGAAATATAGTATTTGCAAGATGGGTGACCCAGTACATTGATCCTGCTACCTCATCCAGAGTCCTACCTGTTCAATGTTTGAATTCCTAAACTACTGTAATACTGTCCGTGCAATAGTGCACAAAATTTTAGCTTCTGTTGATGAAATTAAATAAGTTACTGTGCATGTATTCTTTGGAAGTGTTTTTCCCATGTGTATCAACATTTCTGATAATTGCAAACCTCCTCCGCCCCCAAACAACCTCCAGCCCTCTCTCTCCCTTTCGCCACACACACGCACACGCGCACGCACGCACACAAAAGATGTTGCAATGAATACGTTTATTGTTACTACTGATAAAGAAGAAATAGAATCTACAGTATTATTAACTAATGATGGTTTCTCTCCAGATTTTTGTGATGTTGTTTTTCATTTGTTCTTCTAGCCTCATTTCCTAGCCCTCATTCGCTGTTTTGTCGCACAAGTACACTTTGTAATTAACTAAAGTGTGTCTGTATACGTTCTTAGAAAGTATACTCATGAAAATAAAATAACTGAATGTTTTGTATTGTATCGTAAAACTAGTTCTATAATATAACATAACCTTCACAAGGGGTTGGTGAGTGCGCCACAACTGTAATTTTGACTCCAGTGTTTTTGAGAGGTAATTAAAGAAATATTGAATGAGACACGTTGCTGGAATCACATGACGTGGACCTTAGCAACGTCGTGTGAATGAATAGTGGATCTATAATATCCCCTGCTGGCGTCTGTCGAGACCAGACACTAGCTTCGAAGTTCATGGTAAAATAATGACATAATATGTGCCCTGAAGGTTTAATAGCTTCTCCTGAAGCAATGCTGCGTAATCTATTTACGCTTCACATGTTTGCTGAGGGAAACGGATGTTGCAGCTGCTCGGATGATTTAAATATTTTTTAATGTCCGGAATGAATTGCAAAAAATACAGAAATACACAGGAGATCCATTGACATTTGAGAAAGAAAAGGAAGGTTAACATATTGGCTGCCCTTTGATGGATGAGCTGATATTTCTGTTTTAATTTCAGGCTTCTAGATTTCCCTGTTATTTCCTTTTCACATTAACTGATTTTATTTTCTTGTCATGCTTCTGTAAATGACTGCAATTGAGTTTTGACATTTATAATCCAAACAAATATTCTACTATAAAAGTTGAAATTGAACTCCATCCTCTCTTCAGTTGGATTTCACAACAGCTTCTTTGTTCAGAGTGATATGATCTGTCTATATCTGCTGTCCTCATGTCCCCATATTCCCCATGCCCACCTAGAGTAGCTCCCCGTCCTGCAGTAGTTTTAGTTTAGTTTAGGGGTGGAGGAGGATCAGAGAGGGGAGGGGGAGAGATAGAGAGCGGAGGGGGAGAGAGAGAGGAGGGGGTAGAGAGACGAGGGGGGATAGGGGGGAGTGGGGAGAGGGAGGAGGGAGGAGGGAGGTGGAGGAGGGAGCGAGGGGGAGGGGAGTGGGGGAGGGGGTGTAGGGAGGCAGGGGAGGCAGGGGAGCAGGGGGGGAATGGGGAGAGGGAGAGAGAGGGGGGGTGGAGGAGAGAGGGGGAGAGGAAGAGGAAGGAGATGGAGATGGAGGTGGAGGGGAGAAGGGGATGGGAGAGCGGTGGGGAGGGGAGAGGGGAGAGAGGGGGGAAAGGGAGGGGGAGGGAGGTGGGGGGAAAGAGGGGGGAGAGGGGGGGGATGGGAGGGGACCACGTAACTCGCAGCTCATGGAAAACAGTGCCCAGCAGGCTGCGTGCGCAGTTGGCCGCGAGGAGCAGAGGTAGCTTGCGGAAAACAGTGCCGCTGCACGTTGAAAATTCTGCACAGTTTGTGACGACATCCAGCTCACTTCAGCACGTTAGATTTTAAAAAGATGTCAGATTGGTGAACAATTTTAGTAAACAACTCGGGAAATAATGAATCAAATTTTAAGATGAGGGGTTTTTTGAAATCCTCTACTGTAATATGTAAACATTTCACCATTAGCATGTTGGGTTTTGGAGAAGATGTGATTCACAAATGAATTAATGAAAGATCAGATCAGAGTTTTATAAATATACTAGACCAAGTACAGACCCGTTGGGTCTGTTCCTCCAATGCGCAGTTGCGGGGCGGGGGGGCTGGGGGGGGGGCATGCGACGTCACATGCACTAACAACCCCCACACACTAACTACCCCCCGCACACATGCTAACTACCCCCCTTGGGCATGGGGGGTGGGGGCGAGGGAGGGGGAGAGAGAGAGGGGAGAGAGAGAGGGGAGAGAGAGAGAGAGGGGGGGACGAGAGAGAGGGGGGGGAGAGAGAGAGGGAGGAGAGAGCCGAGAGGAGAGGGAGAGAGAGGAGGAGGGGGAGAGAAAGAGACGGAGAGGGTGACGGAGAGAGAGAGAGAAGAGGAGAGACGAGAGACCGATGAGAGGAGATGACGAGACGGAGGAGGCGATTTTGAGAGAGAGCAGAGAGAGAGAGAGGAGGTGTGTGGTGGGGCGGCAGGTCGCGGGGGCCCAAGCGAGCCTAGAGGGATCTGAGGACCAAAGATCCTATAGCGAGCTATAGGCTCTTTGCTGAGGACTGCCAAAAGCTTCTGCCACGAGGAAAGGCATTGTGAGGTCAGCAGCTGGTCAACCTTAATATATCTACCAGAATATGTAATAATGTCACTGTTATTGTAACGTCAGTAGCTGGGCAGCAGTCAGATTTAATAAAAAGGTCAGATTGGTCAACAATTTTAATTAAAAAGTTGGGAAAATAATTTACCAAATGTACAGAGGAGTACATCTCTGCTGAAATATGTAAAAATGTCCCCGTTTCGGCGTCTGGCTATCGAGGAGATACGTTTCATAGGCAAAATGACACACACACTCTTTGAGCATGGCTTGACCTTTGCACATAAGCTATCATAAGAACTCAAAAGATTGGGGTCTTGATCCAATGGCAAGAGGAACCAAGCCAACTGGGGACCAGACTCAGTTGTAGGAGATTTAATGATCACTAGACCAAGTGCAGACCCTTTGGGTCTGTTCCCTCAACGCAGTTGTGGGGGGAGGGGCGCATGCGGTGTCATACACACATTAATCACCCCTACACACACACTAACTACCCCCCGCACACACGCTAATTACCCCCCCTTGCCAATATATTAATATCATTAATTTGCTCCTTTTACCTCATAACCACCCTATCTACTGATGCATAGCCCCCAACTCGCAGGCACATCTAGAGAGGGAGGGGGGGGGAATAGAGAGTGAGGGAAGAGAGTGAAGGGGGGGAGAGGGAGGGAGGGGGGGGGGGGGGGGGGAGGGAGGGAGAGAGAGAGAGAGAGAGAGGGAGAGAGAGAGGGAGAGAGAGAGAGAGAGAGAGAGAGAGAGAGAGAGAGAGAGAGAGAGAGAGAGGAGAGAGAGAGAGAGAGAGAGAGAGAGAGAGAGAGAGAGAGAGAGAGAGGAGGGGGGAGAGAGAGAGAGAGGAGGGGTGAGAGAGAGGGAGAAGAGGGGGAGAGAGAGAGAGGTAGGGGTGAGAGAGAGAGGAGGGGGTTGCAATGTTTTAATCAAAGGACTTGCGAGCGGCGCGACTGGCAGCGCATTGAGTTTGCAGCGGGAGGGAGGGAGAGGTGCGACTTGACTCACTGCGCTGAGTTTTCTAGATGGAGTAATGGCCGCTATGATCTACCATCGGTCGGGGGATATGAAAAGGATTCAGAAGCAAGCCGGTGGCCTCCGGTGACCGGCTGTAACCTGCTGTAACCTGATGTGACCTCTGGTGACCTCCCAATCTGCAGAATGCTCGTTCTTTCTGCGCATCTGCACGGGGGGGGGGGGGGGGTTGGAGCGGGCGGGCGTGGGAGTCCAGCTGCGGGAGGTGTGGCGCAAGTGTACTTGGGCTGGGCGCGGGAAGAGGGAGGGGCCAGGATTCAGGTGGGCCTCGATTGGTGGGCATTGTGACATCAGCAGCTCAAGCGGCGATTTTATTTTTTTAAACGTTTTGTGAACTATTTTATTCAAAATCTGGGGAAATAATTGACCATGGAGTGGATTTCTGAACTCATAAGATAAATCCCAACTGAAATTGTAAACATTTCTGCATTTTTGCGTCTAGTTTTCGAGGAGATACGTTTCAAAGGCAAAATGCTGTACACCCACACACACACACACACACAGTTTTTAAAGTATATAGATAGATGCATTGATGTGCACAAGCGTAGGTTCATTGTCTCCATCAAAATGATCTCAAGACATGAATGATGAGGTTTACGAGGAATCCACAAAGATAATTCTTATTAGACTGGACCTCATAAGACCTCATGTGCCAATTCCCAGGCGATGGGAGTTAACATGTTGGCAGGTCTGAATCCAGAGACCCTCAGCTTAGAGACCCTCGGCAAGTAGAACCAACATTGTTTTACCGAGAATGGTGAGAAGATTACAGAACTAATTAACACAAACATAAGGTGTTTCCTTTCCCTTTCCCCTGACT
Source organism: Amblyraja radiata (assembly GCF_010909765.2). Taxonomy (NCBI): domain Eukaryota; kingdom Metazoa; phylum Chordata; class Chondrichthyes; order Rajiformes; family Rajidae; genus Amblyraja; species Amblyraja radiata. The sequence continues at coordinate 31,013,682 of NC_045966.1, read as the reverse complement.
CTCAGTTTGAAGAAAGGTCTCGCCCTGAAACGTTACCTATTCCTTTTCTCCAGAGATGCTGCCTGACCTGCAGAGTTACTTTGTGTGTCTATCTTTGGTAACCAGCATGTACATTACCTTCCTACACATAAGATGTTCCTTATTGGACTGTAATTTCCATCATTGCTCAAGTGAAAAGAAACAAATAAACTGAAGCAACTGAAGGCAGAAAACACGAGTTACAGCATAGCTGGTGGCTGGAAAGAGCACGACACCCAACATCTTGCATGTGTGGATTTTTGTAATCCCTTGGTCATTGAGAGCAAGGTTGTTATTTTGGCACCATTCACTCAGGCGATCAATCTACCTATACCTCCTATACCGACTCATCATTACCTGTAATTCTCCGAGAATGGTGGTGAAATCGGCAAATTTAGAGATGGATTTGGAACTGTGTCCAGCTATACAGTCATGGGTATAGAGTGAGTAGAACATGAGACTGAGCAAACAGCCTTGAGGTGCACCTGTGCTGATGATTATCAAGGAGGAAGTGTGGTTGCCCATTATTAATGCACAAGTGATGAAGCCCATAAGTAGGAACACTTTGAAGACCTTTTCGTCAATGATGCTGTTCTCGATGTGTGCACCCTTGACATCCCCCACAACATCCCATCAGTGCAGCTTTGTTGCCTCCCCTGATCCACGGGAAATTAAAAGGACAAATATTTGAATATGTAAATATGTAAATGTAAAACAAGGCTTCAGGAGCAGACAGAATCCCTGATGAAGTTGTAAAATTCCATAATCCACAATCCATTCCACACATGGGGACATACCAGTGGGTTCCAGGGATGTAATTATGGCTGTTTAAAATGACAGATTTGACCATGCATGCCACAGAGGGGCATCTCAGTTGTCTGCCCCAGGGAATGGCATCACCAAGTTCCCCTCAACCAGCCCCCTCCCAGTGGCTGAAGAGCTACTCCATGCATAGCAATATGGATTCATCCACTTGGAGTCACAGTGGGCATAATCATTATCATCATCATCGTCATCATCTTCACCCAATGATATCTCCATGAGAAATGCAGGGTGGCAGCAGCAACTGCTGGATGTGGCTCTTTTCGATCTCAGATATTCTTTGACTATCGACAGGGAATGATTAGTTCACTCTCCTAAAAATCATACGGTCACTGACATTTCACCATCTTATGTTTGCTTCTTGATTGCTTGCAAGTGATGATTATAACCAATGGACCTTCAGCAGAGCCAATCCCAGCGAAGACTGCTATCAAACAAAGCTTTAACTTTGTCCTGATATTTTTTAAAAGCTTGTCCATTGCAGTTTTGCACATTACACCCAAAACAAAGCTCTGAAAAAGTGGGACTAATGAGAAATTATTCAATCGTTCATCTGATATCCAAAGGCTGTAGTTATTCCCTCGGAATTGGAAAACATATTTTCATAAAAAATGCAGAAAATTTTGACAAGGCTGTCATAAACTAACAGCACGTGCACTATTGTTCAAATAGCAGGTTGGTGAAAAGGATAATACCTCTTCCATATTGTGGTCCTTTGAATGGTGATTAATTTAAAGTTAGTTTGTGGCTTGTGCATGCCTTGTCAAGAGCACCATCTGGTGGTTTAATAGGAGACTGCGTTTCTGTCAGATAACTGGAAGTTACCCAGTTCTCTTTCAGAGTCTTTCACATCCTACACTACAAAATTAATAAACTTCACTGAAATTAAGATAATTTGACAATAGGAAGATGCCATTCCATCTAAATTCACAATTATTTACTGCTGTAAACCAAAACACAGCAGAACAGTTAACATAATGAACATTCTTACAAATAAATGTGCTGAAAAACAAATAAAATGTAACGACTATACAATTTTAATGAAAGGTTCTATTTTTGAAACAGATAATAAATATATATTCGTAAATTTCTGGAACCTAGTAAGAACTAAAATCAGGTTTAAATCTGGTAGATGTTGTAATATTTAGACAAATGAGGCAAGAAATTTGAACCTAATAGATCCTCTGTGCTGCTGTTTTTGTTCCAAAGATAGATTTTGAACATAATAGGGGTTGAATTGCGGGACGCAACAGAAGAAGCCACCTTAAGGGAGCCACCTTACCTCCCACTGTACGAGGTAATTCAAGAGTTTTCCCGAGTTTAAAAAAAAATCAAACTCATGGTAAGTACATAGAATGTACGTAGCGGGTACGTCGGAGCTTGGGACGTCTCTTAGCGGCTCATAACGCTAACGGCAGGTACTCGGGAAACGGGGTAAGCTCGTGAAGATTTTTCAACATGTAGAAAAATGTCCACGAGAGCCCCGAGTACCTACAAGTGGTTATTATCGTAATTCTCTGAGTTCGAATCAGGGGGAAGTCGGGAGAACACTTGAATTACCTTGTACAGTGGGACAGGCCTTTTAAGTTAAGCTACTTCGTTAAATTATAGGAACAAGAAACTGCAAAGTGCTGGAGTAACATGGAACTCATGGAGAACATGGTTAGTGACATTTTGGGTCAGGAGCCTTCTTTAGATTGATTATAGAGGATGGGGAGAAAGCTGGAAGAGAGGTGAGACAGGATACAGCATGGCATATAAATATAATATAAATATAACATAAACGTAATACAATTAAAATTAAATTATATTTGGCTTTTCCATGGTGTAGAGCAACGGATGTTGCACACTCTCAAGATGCAACTTAACTGAATTTAAAGGGACTGTACACCAGTAGAAGTCAAAAGATTATTTAGGTGAGCACAAATTATCTGAGCATTGAACACTACAGACTGAGTGCCGGGAAATGGGATCAGTTTTGACAGATCATTGATATCTTGAGTGGACATTGTGGGCTGATGATCCTGTTTCCCTGATGCATGTTCCTATGACAATACTCTCTTTCTATGTACTGCATCAATTCCCCATATCATCCATCCACCATTATCACTCACAGTCAGTTTTATGTAATCCATTTATTTAATTGTCCCCCTTGCTGAGATCATTACATCCTCTAAATGAGTACCTCATCTTCACTCAGAGGTCTGCTTACCTTGTAATTCTCTGATGCATTATAGAGAACTATAGTAAGATTAAACGAGAACTTACCAGTTTGAAGTTTGATCTTGATTTTATGAGGAGTTACGATGAGCGATTACGTGAAGAAGGCCGTCATCCCACTTGGCGCGTCAAAGCAGCGGTGTGGAATCACAGAAACAAGTAGTTGACCATGAACATAGTAAGATTTTGAGAACTGGAATTACCATATGACCTTGATAATATGAGGGTGGGAGCGGTGGGCACGTAATCGCTCATCGTAACTCCTCATAAAATCAAGATCAAACTTCAAACTGGTAAGTTCTCGTTTAATCTTACTATTTTACTTCGGAGTCACGTGAGTGACTACATGAAGATTTCAAAGCTCTGTGATTTCACGCCGGAACCGAATCCATGCGTAACACACTGCTTGAAGTGACCATGGATGAGTGAAAAAAGATTCATGCATTCAGACATGACTTGGTTTGTTATGCTGATGCTTGATCATCCAATGAAAATAATAGCGACCCCTTTCATCCAGAGGAAACTATTAACAGAGTAAAAAAATGTTGGCAAATACCCCTGATTTGGCAACGGGTTGTATTAAAAATTGGTAAAGTATGTTCGTTTGACCATCCTGCTGCTGCTGCTGCTAGGATGTGGTCCAAAGCAAACGTACATAATCCTATGAGCTGATGTGGTAGCAGCTCCGGTGGAGTGCGTGTTAAAATATTAGTATTGACTCCCGCATTCACCAAACTCCCGTTTTGCCACCTGAAGATGGTAGAACTAAACTTGTTATGAAATTTATATATATATATATATTTCTTCCACAAAACATTGTTTCGTTTGGGGCCTTAAGGCTCTAAGTGATCTAGACGTATTGTTGTGAATGTGTGACCACACATTCCCGAAGTTCCATCGGGTATGCCATGAAACTGTATGTACCTCATGCCTGGTTAGCTCTGGTTTATTAAATCAAACATAATATATTATGTTATTAACATATGTAACCACCCTGTCCAGTCGTAATGTATGTCATGACTGGACCCGTTGCACTGAGGCCAGTGCCATGAGGATTATTACCTTTTGAGAGCCGGCTTGAGATAAGGATGTAGCTGGAGCTGCTGAAGTAATGTTAACATTACATCATGCCCCATACTCCCATGTTCCTGGGCCTGGGAGAACTTGTGTTTAGGATATCCTATATAATTCTGGATATCAGAGGGTGAGGCCCGACAGAATGGGTTCCACTTGCTGCAGCAAATATGATGAGAAGCACATTAGCACCGTTTAATGGCACTGTAACTGAGTATTGAAAAAAACTCATATGAAATGAACTCTAGGACATCAGTTATTCGTGCCGTATAGCATGTAACATGTGTATTCAGCTTAAACCGTTCCCCATCTGCTGAAGTGGAGATGTCCTACCTCTTTTTTGGTGCTATCCTGCATTCTGCAGTGAGCACTCCACGGATTTGTCTGACAACCCGCAGCGCAGGAAATCGTCTAGGAGTCTTCAAGTCAATGACTTGATGTATCATGCAGACGCTGGTCTCCCGAGTCTCAGGCTGTACTAGCAAGTTTTATGCTTTGAATAACCATATAGGTTCTGTACAATTCCCTATATTAATGGGAACCATGGCTGCATATGTCAGTCAGGCAGATTGATGCCTGAAGCGGTGTCTTGCTGGATAAATTGCAAACCCCACAAATATATCGATATTCGATGTTCCATCGAGCCAAAATGACATTAAATACTTTGTAGTCCAATATCCATCCTGTGTTTCATAGATTTCACATGGGATAGTAGTTTCAAAATAAGATTAGGTAAATATCACAGGATATTTAAACTTCATAGCACCCATGTGACTAACATATACCACCCCCATAGTGTATCAACTTGGAGTTGAGCATGCAGATTGTGCACATTCTTACAATAACCTTTAACGTATAGAATGCACCGAGTTATAGGTAGTTGATACCAATTACTGAAAATTGGTACTTATGCAACCCGCATCCGCCTCCGGAACTGGAGATGGCATACCATACTTCTCATCTTTGAGCAATAGTATCAATTGTAATACTAAGTATACCCGACCAAAAATACTGGAGCAATGCTGAATACTGCCACCATCGTGATTTCGGTAGCTTCAGCTGAGAATAGCATAGGTTTATTTGTAATGACCTATATGGTACTAGAGAGGTTAATTCTTTGCATGTTTTAACTTTAGGAAATGCAAAGCCCAATTTGTACTGCTGATACACAGCTGCTATATTGTCAACTACATCTTGATGAAATAGAAAGCTGCTTAATAACCAACGAGGTTGTTGCAGGCTTCTGTTAATTGCATCTCTTGCTCCAGGGCGGAATCCCTTGTTAGTTGATAGTTAAATGTTAATCCCAATAATCAGTAGTTCTGATTGGTATCAATTTTTAATTTAATTGGATGGGTGGGACCCTGATTCTTTAAATATAGTTTGGGACTATAACAGTTAATTTTAGCAATGGGGCGGAGGTTCACCTTCCAACAGGACAAGACCCTAAGCACCCAGCCAAGACAACACAGGAGTGGCTTTATGACAAGTCTGTGAATGTCCATGAGTAACCCAGACTTGAACCCGATCGACTGTCTCTGGAGGGGCCTGAAAATAGCTGTGCATCAATGCTGCTGCAAGTAGTGGCACGCAAATTGCAGCAGTTGAGCCGCGACGGTCCCGCGAAGGTCGCGCGTGATTTCATGCATACGCACAGCCGTCTGGGGCGCGTGACGTCATTTGAAGATGGACACAAAATGCAGGAGTAACTCAGCGGGACCGGCAGCTTCTCTGGAGAGAAGGAATGGGTGACGTTTCGTGTCGAGACTTTTCTTCAGTCTGAAAGAAGGGTCTCGACCAGAAACATCACCCATTGCTTCTCTCCAAAGTTGCTGCTGGTCCCGCTGAGTTACTCCTGCATTTTGTGTCTACCTTCAATTTTCTTGGCCCCGTTCTGGGGGTAGGAGTGGGGGCGGATCCGGACCACAATGGCCGTGAGCCCCAGACCGAGCTCGGTGATCATTTGCCTGCTTCTGCTGCTATTGAAGGTGAGACGTTGCTTCGTGCCAGAGTCTTGGGCCTGCCCCACTTTGGCCGTCAGTTATGCAACAGGCCTTTGGCACGCAAAGATTTTGTTTGCCACAAAATTTTCGGAGCCCCGCGCGACGTCACGCACAGCTACATACCCCTCCGCGCTTCTCAGTGGGACCGGCCCCGCGTGACCATACGATGCCCGTGCGCCACGAGGTCATGTCACTAGACCACGAGGTCATGTAATTTGCGTGCCAAGGACACATAAATGGGACAGCCCTTAAGAATTTAATTGTTCTATCTGGGACAATATGACAATAAAACATTCTTGACTCTCTTGAGGCTGGAGAGATTCTGACTCATAATCACAATTATATTTCCCTGTGGGATTTTCAGAAGTAAGGATCATTTTAATAATAATGTTGTTTATTTTAGCTACAAGTTAAAAAACTAAACGCTATATTGTTTAATAGTGCATTAGTTTAACTTTGTTTTTTATTATTGTTACGTGGGCTGAGGTGCAGTGAAAAGCTTTTGGTTGCGTGCTATCCAGTCAGCAAAAAGACTAGTCTTGATTACAACCAAGCCGTCCACTGTGTACGGATAAAGGATAAAGGGTATGACGTTTTGTGCAGGATAAAGTCAATTTGTCCAATTAAAGATAGTTTGAATGTCTCCAATAAAGTAGGTGGGAGCCAGTACTGCTTTCTAGTTGATGAGAGGATGGTTCAGTTGCCCGATAACATCTGGGAAGAAACTGTCCCTGGATCTGAAGGCATGTTTTTTCAACTTCTGTATTCCTTTCCTGCTGGGAGAGGGGAGAAGAGGGAGTGCAAGGGTGAGAGTGATCCTTGATTATGCTGGTGGCCATGCCGAGGTAATGTGAAGTTTAGATGGAGTCAATGGACTCCAATATTAGTTTGTGTGAACTTGGATGCAAGTGCTGCCTGAAGATCATCAACTTGGTGAAGGATGCTCTTTGGTCCACCCGAAACATGTCTCTCAGCACAGTGAAATATCCATCAGGGAATGTTGCTGACTTGCCCAATTCAGACTGTAAGAGCATGTGCTGAGGGCACTCTAAAGTTTGGTGCAGCCAATGCCTTGGTTCGTTGGAGGTGGGTACAATCTAGGGTCCACCAGCTGTGAGACATTGAGGGGCTGAATCGGATGGTAACATCCCTAATATAAGGGAAGGGATATCACCCCAGGAAGCCACATCTTCGTAAGTCATTAAGAATGCCAAGAAACAATACCAGGACCAACCCAGTATAATAATTCAGACACCACAGACTGTGGCATGGTCTGAATACTATAACCGGCTGCGAAGCAAAGTCTGGCAACATCACTGGTGATAGTGTTTCCCTACCTGATGAACTTAATGCATTCTATGCTGGCTTTGAGCAGAAGGCCAATGGAGTGATGACATTGGTCCCATCAGACCCGTGCTAGGGTCGCTGTTTTTTGAAGTTAGATCAAACTTCCTGAGGGTGAATCCATGGAAAGCAACTGTCCAGAAACAGTCCCTGGCCTTGACCTTAGGAACTGCATGGACCAATCAGCGGGAGCGTTCATGGACATCATTAATTTTTTTGTACTCCGTTCTGAGGTACCCACCTGCGTCATGAAGACCACTATTAATCTGGTGACAAAGAAAAGCAAGATCTCATGCCTTAACGACGACCGTCCAGTGGCCTTAACATCCACGATCATGAAGTGTTTTGAGAGGTATGAAATGCATTAAATCCAGCCTACCAAGCAGCATTGATACACTGCAGTTAGGCTACCACCACAACAGGTCCACAGCTAAAGTCATCTCCCTGGCCCTACACTCATCCCTGGAACACCTGCATAAGAGAGACATCTATCTACGCCAGACTTCTATTCATAGACTACAGCCCTGCTTTCAATACTATTATCCCACCCAAGCTCATTTCCAACCTCATGGCACTTGGAGTCAGCACTTAACTCTGCAACTGGGTCCTCGAGTTCCTGACCAACAGACCACAATTAGTGAGGATAGGTGACAGATTATCCTCTACAATAATCCTCAACACTGGTGCCTCGCACGCATGCATTCTCAGCCCCATTCTTTACTCCTTATACACACATGAATGTGCAGCCAAATACAAACTAACTCGATTTACAAATTCGCAGACAACACCACCTTAGTGTGTGGGATATAAATAATAATGAGGCGGAGTACAGGAAGGAGATTGAGACCCTTGTCATTTGGTGCCAGGACAACAACCTTTCCCTCAATGTCAGCAAGACAAAAGAGTTTGTGATCAACTTCAGGAAGCAAAGTGGCACACATAATAATAATAATATATCTTTTTATTGTCATTGCACGTCATACTGTACCACATGCATACCTGTACACATACGGTATACATTGATGGCACCAAAGTAGGGATGATTTAAAGCTTCAAGTTCCTGGGAGTAAATATCACCAGCAACTTGTCCTGGCCCAACCATATTGAAACAATGGCCAAGAAAGCATACCAACGCTTCTACTTCCTGTGAAGTCTTAGGACGTTTGGCATGTCCCCAACAACTCTCACCAACATGCACAGATGTGCCATAGCATTTTATTGGGATGCATCACCGCATGGCTTGGGAACAGCATAATCTAAGACTGCACAAAATTGTAGAGAATTGTGGATGCAGCCCAGAACATGACTTAAACCAACCTCCCTTCCATTGATTCCATCTACACTTCATGCTGCCTCAGCAAGGTCACCAGCATAATCAAGGTTGAGACCCACCCCGGCCACTACCACTTCTACTCTCACCCATCAGGCAAGAAGTACAGAAATGTAAAAATGGACAACTCTCGACTCGGGGACAGTTTCACCCCAGCTGTTACCAAACTGTCACCAACTTAAAAAGCGGTCCTGACCTACCATCTACCTCATTGGAGACCGTCAGACTATCTTTAATTGGACTTTTACTGGATTTTATCTTGCACTAAATGTTATTCCCTTTATCCTGTATATGTACATTGTGGATGGCTCGATTTTAATCATGTATAGTCTTTCCATTAACAGGATAGCACACAAGAAAAAAGCTTTTCACAGTACATTGACACGTGACAATAAATTCAACAAAACTAAAAAGGGAAAGAAATGCATTTGAAATTCTATATACACCAAATTCTACAGTGGGCAAATTAATTGGTGCGAAACAGGATCATTGATCCCATACACTTAATAACATAGCCTGAAGTGTATAAATGCTGTCGCGCGCACAATTATTGCCTTGACTCAGAAAATATATGTGCTATGTCTTCCTGCGAGACTTTTAAGGCTGTTTTAAATCATAATTAACCAGTGAGTAGGGGTAGGGGAGGTATGTTTTCTTAAGTGTTTTACTAATTCACTTTGAAATTGCTTGGGAATCTGTTTATTGTTAACTCATATATCGTGAAGCTCAGCTTACAGCAAAATAAATCAAATGTCTATTTCATTTTCCATTTTAACTGAAGGCAAAACATTTCTGCTATTGTAAACTGACTACTGATGATGTCAAGTGTGGATATTTTCCAGTGTGAAGAGAACGTTGAGCTGCACCCTCGCACAGCACTCACTTCCACAACAAATACTTTTCTCTCCACACTCTAAAGGAATGTTTTAATCTTGAAATAACCAGTTAAATTTAGTGTTGGAGAATCATACCACTACATTTATCCATTCTTAGAATGTTTTATAAAAATTAAGGAAGCAAAAATGTAGCCTAAAGACAATTTGATTAAAAAAACAGACAATTGTTCTAAACAAACATGAACATTACTTTGCCTCCATTCAGGAAATTAGGTGTTATTAATGATTAAATTACTGATCAAATATTACCTTAAGCTGTAAAGCAGCCAATACAGCATTTTCTGCTTGTATTTCACTTTTCAGTGTCAACAGAATTTTACTTTGGCATTCATATTTCATTTTAGTCTTTTATTCTCATTATTAGTTTCGGTATTTTATTTGGATCTGTAAATAGAATACAAATGGAAGGTCATCAGTCTTAAGCATTAAACCTGTTAACCTTGTTTCTCGCTTTACAGATGATGCCGAGTATTTCAAGTACATTCTCCGCATGTTTCAGATTTGCTGCATCTGTAGGATTTTGCTTTTGAACTGGATAGTGCCTTTGGAGGTGAAGCTGTTATAATGTATTGAAGGCAACTATTTACGCAGTCAGCCTCCACGATCCATAATGGTTATATAATGTTAATATTGTTTAATTTCTGAATATTAGCTGAAAACAATAGACAATAGGTGCAGGAGTTGGCCATTCGGCCCTCCGAGCCAGCACCGCCATTCAATGTGATCATGGCTGATCATCCCCAATCAGTACCCCGTTCCTGCCTTCTCCCCATATCCCCTGACTCCGCTATCTTTAAGAGCCCTATCTAGCTCTCTCTTGAAAGTATCCAGAGAACTGGCCTCCACCACCCTCTGAGGCAGAGAATTCCACAGACTCACAACTCTGTGAGAAAAAGAGTTTCCTCGTCTTCGTTCTAAATGGCTTACCCCTTATTCTTAAACTGTGCCCCCTGGTTCTGGACTCCCCCAACATCGGGAACATGTTTCCTGCCTCTTGCGTGTCCAAACCCTTAATAATCTTATGTGTTTCAAAAAGATTCCCTCTCGTCCTTCTAAACTCCAGAGTGTACAAGTCCAGATGCTCTATTCTCTCAGCCGGAGGTAATTATTCCATTCTATGAAATAGTGAGGATGAGAGGGCCTCAGTTTAACATCTGGCCCTGTAGGCGGTACTTCCAATCAGGTAACAGTCCTTCAGTGCTGCAGCACTCTGCCAGATTTGATATTTCGTTAACAACTATTCAAACTCAGATGTGAGAGTGCCACTGGCTGAGCCTGCTCAGTTGCCTCTGCTGCAGCCAGTGTCTGTGGTGTTTATTACCAATTTAAATTGACTTGTTGGGAACACTCTCTGCATTGAGATTTATATCAACATAGGAAAATGTCTTCAGGAAATCAAGAACTACAGGGCCTGTCCCACTTGGGCCGTCACTTACGTGACAGGCCGGTAGTGAATGACGCGCTACGGTCCCGCGAGAGTTGCGTGCGTCATCATGCGTCTGCACAACCGTCTGGAGAGCGTGACGCCATTTGAAGATAGACACAAAATGCAAGAGTAACTCAGCGGGACCAGCAGCATCTCTGGAGAGAAGGAATGGATGATATTTCGGGTCGAGTCTTCTCCAATCTGAAAGAAGGGTTTTGACCCGAAACGTCACCCATTGCTTCTCTCCAGAGATGCTGCCGGTCCCGCTGAGTTACTGTGCCTATCTTCAATCTTCTTGATCCGGATCTGCAACGGCCGTGAGCCCCAGGCCGAGTTCGACGATCGCTTGCCTGCTTCTGCTGCTTTTGGAGGTGAGATGTTGCGCCACGCCAGGGTCTTGGGCCTGTCCCACTTTGGCCGTCAGTTACACGACAGGCCGGTGGCGCGCGAGGATTTCGTTCACACTCAACCACACTCGTCCACACGAAGTCCACACTCCTCCACGCCACTCCACACTCCTCCTCACCACTTGCACCCGTCCCGTGCTACCCACGCACTACCCACACGCTACCCACATGCTAGCAGGTCATGTAAATGGCGCGCGAAAGACACCCAAGTGGGACAGGCCCTTACCAAACCAGCTCGCACTAGGTTCAGTAAATAACAGCAAAAGCTCATAAATATAATGCTTTTCTTCCTTGTTCAAAATATCTTTGCTTTTTAGTGCTCTAATCCAGTGCTCCTTGATCTGTGCTGGTCTTTCCCTGACCTCTGCACTTGAATCCCTCCAAACAAATTTCCATAAAGCCAGATAATTATAACTTCTTGTTTTTACGGAGCTGCTTATAGCCTTTGTCATGGCTGACAGTGTCATTCACCATGAATACCTTTCACTGTTATCAAGATGAATCAGTGTACTTGCCTGATTGATCCCTCCAGTCAAGGCCAAAAGTTTAACTGCGATTGCTTCTCTTCCTAGTACTCCATCTGGTGACCCCATGGATGTTCCTTTGCCCCTTTTCATATTTCACGTCTCCATGCACATTTCACTGTCATTCTCAGCATACACAATATCAGTCTCCACACGTACTAGGGTGATATCCAGTTCCATCCCAGTGCCTCTACTCTTCTTCAGCTCCATAGGGCCTGGCAACTTCTCTTTTGTCCAGTGCTGGAATGATGACCAGAAAGTTCCTCCAACCACGTGTTAGAAAAACAACCAATTGTTTTTGGAACAAGTGAAGAGCTGACACTATGGTCAGTTCGGTCACGTGGTCATCACATGATTTCAGGCATAAGTTCCAGCACTGTAATAGTCCTTCATTACTGCATTGCCAGGCCAGTGTTACATCAGGCACTGGTGCAGCCAGGAACTCTTGCCTCCATCTGACAACAAGAAAAAGGTGAACCATGTTTATGGAGTTAATGTTATATTGTTGAATTGTGGATACATCCCAGTTCATCATGCAGTCAGAGGGGATGTTACACTTTTTCATCCTTCAATATTTTTGTCTGTGAATTTAATTCCATGAAAGAGTGCGGAACATTGCGTTTCTTCTGGGAGTCTTGTAAATGACACAGCCAGCCTGACATTAGCTGGCTGAGAGTGGCTGAGGCTTTATTGCTAGTGATGCTGGCCTTGCAGAGGACACTGACACTGGTTTGTTTATCTTTCTAATGGAATTACAACACTTTGTGAAAACGGCATGGTTAGTATTTTTCCAGTGTTTTGCAGTGCTGGCTGAGGTTTGTCCAGATCTCAGAACCATTTAGGAGGGTAAGGATTAGTAGGAAGAAGAAGGTCTCAACCCGAAACATCACCCATTCCTTCTCTCCAGAGATGCTGCCTGCCCTGTTGAGTTACTCCAGCTTTTTTGTGTCTATCTAAGGATTAGTATCCTACAATAGCCACTAATACAAACAACATCTTAAGGTCTATATTCCCATTACTGCTTTCATGTCCCTCCTTGCCATTGTGTCCCCCTATTTCAATAATCTCCTCCCTTACAACTCTTTGACGTATCAGTTCAATTCAAATTCTGGTCACTTGACTGTGTCCAGTTTTAATTGCTCCATCTCTGGTGGCTGTGATATGAAGTATCAGGTCCCTTAGATCTGATATTTGATTGCTCGATCACTCTCCTTTATGATGTACCTGCAAACTCACCTTCCACCTGTACAAATATTGTACAGATGTTGTACTGAGGGAGGTGGAATAGTTTGAAAACAATGTTAAATTGAACATCCATTTTCCTGATGAAGCACATACAAAAGATCTATAGTACTTCTTTGGCCAGCACTCTATCATTCAAGAATTTCCCATTTATATATAATGTATGTTAATTTTCATGCATTTAAAAAAAATGTAATTTTAAGCTTAGATAGAAACTTGCCTTATTTTGTAAGCACTAAATTGATGATGTGATAATGCTTGCACTTGGCTCTCTACCTTTGGAGTTGTTTTCAGGAATTGAATTTCAGAAGCAGGTCAATATGGTCCTCCCTCCCCCCACCCCCACCCCCGATCTTTTCAACCTGTTCTACTGAGTGTACAATACCTCCACACCTATCACTGTGCAATCCTTTTTAACCAACCAGAACCCACCCTCCTTCACTTAAGCTACAGAACCCACCCTCCTTCACTGCTCGTCTTTAAGCTACAGAAAGTCAAACCATCTTGATTAATGCTCTGCAACACTTTCTGTAAATATGCCATGTCACAATTTTAAAACCGTACACAATACTTTCTTTAACACGGCTTTTATTTGTTTTTATTTGTCTCACTTATTGCCTCCTACAACTGTTCAGTGTCCAGGTTTACATCTGTAAAAGATTATGGGACAGTTTATTTTGTTACACATGCTATATTCACCCTAGTGTGTATTCGCCTTACAATGTTCCATCGTGAAATCTCAAGTGGGAATGGGAAATATTCTCTTATCAATACCAATATCCATCAGTTTGATAAATGTAAAATCTATAAATCAGAGCTGGAAAAGATTAAAAAGTATTGTTTTAATTTAAGAGGCATTGAATTAAAACATTAATATAAAGTTGTCATTTAGAAAGCCTGCTTGCCCCATTCATTTACTTTGCAACATAGTAACAACAGACAGGGACTAGAAATCCAGATATATCACGCTTTTTTTCAGCATTTTGCCTCCGAAAATCATTTTTGTTTTTCTGGAAAGAGATGCAATTCTGGGTTGAAATGAACACTCCAGTATAGATTGTTAAGACACGTTCAGTTGCAAATAACACTTACCCATCCCGTGTAATTTGCATGCCAGACATGTGCTAAATGATGTCATTCATTTTAGGAGAATTGCCTGAGGAACACGATTCATTGGGCATTCTCAGAACAACCAGATACTAACTACGTTTCTTCAAACTGTGATCCCACTCATTACTACCTTCTCAACTTCAGGATGCCACCCATAAGTTTATGTTCATAAGTGATAGGAGCAGAATTAGGCCATTTGGCCCATTCAATCATGGCTGATCTATCTTTCCCTCTCAACCCAGAGAGTTGTGAATCTGTGGAATTCTCTGCCACAGAAGGCAGTGGAGGCCAATTCACTGGATGTTCTCAAGAGAGTTAGATATAGCTCTTAGGGCTAACGGAATCAAGGGATATGGGAAGTAAGCAGGAATGGGGTACTGATTTTGGATGATTAGCCATGATCATATTGAATGGCTTGAAGGGTCAAATGGCTTACTCATGCACCTATCTTCTCTGTTTGTATGTAACCCCATTCTCCTCCCTTCTCTACAAAACCCCTTACTGATACACTGGCATGGATTGGGAATTGATAAACAGACAGACAATTCTGTTAGAAGCTATGTCCAATGGAATGTCACAGGGATCAGTACCGGGCATTCGGGTGATGGAAATCTACATCAATAATTTGATGTGGGGATTAGGTGTAATATATCCAGGTTTGATGATACAAAGCTGGTGCCAGTGTGAATTGTGAGGGTAATGTAGAGAGACGATTCAGTGGTAATGGATAGACTATGTGAAAGAATGAAGACATGGCAAATTGAATATATAGTGGAAAAATGAGAGGTCAACCATTTTGGTTGTAGTTTTTTATAATTAGTGAGAGATTGAAAGATATTGGTATCTATGGAGATCTGTTGTCATATAACATGAATTACTGAACATTAAAAAGCAAATTAGAAAGATAAGCATTATGTTGGCTGCTATTTAAGATAATTTAAGTGTAGGAGTAAAGGTGCATTATTGCAATTATATGGGGCCCTGGTGAGACCACATTTGAAATATTGTGTCCGGGTCTTGTCTCCACAGCTTGCAATAGAGGGAATAGAACAAATATTCCTGGAATGGGGAGATTTGTCCAAGAGGAGAGATTGAATAACAGTAGGAATGAAGGACCGAATATTTTTTTAGCTAATTAGGTTCTCTGCTTCCACTGCATATTTTCCTTTGGATGCTATGCCCCGCTTAAAAAGAAATGCAGTACAGTAAAGCCTGAGATAATGCAGGCATTATTGAAGTCTGCAGACTCAAATTTAAAAAATGGTCCGCAGGAGGTTACACAATGACCCTTCTATGCATCTCCGGAAGTGGCGGCGCTGTTGAACGGCTGCGGCTCGCCTGCAGTCCGTTTGTTTTTACTTTTTTGTGCTGTTTTTATCGTTTTGTGTAGTTACGTTTTTGTTTTTTAGGTTGTGTTTATGTGTGTGTGTGTGTGGGGGGGGGGGGGGGGGTTGGGGGTTGAAACAGTGCTTGCTGTCTCTTCCTTCGGGGGAATGCAAATTTTTTGTCATATCCCCCTTCTCTGCCTCCGTCTGCGCTGAGGCCTAATGGCGGAGCTGGCGACCTCGAGGCTCCGGAGGCAGAGCCTGTCAGGACTCGCCCTGGGCTCGCTCCCGTGAGGGCGGTCCGGCTCGGGGCTGGAACGGCGCTCCCGTGAGGGGCTGTGACGCTCCCGTGAGGGCGGCCTGGTGCGGGGCTGAGACACTCCCGTGTGGGCAGCCCAGCCCGAGGGAAACGGCGCACCCGTCGGGGCAACCCAGCCCGAGGGAAACGGCGCTCCCGTGAGGGCGGCCCAGCCCGAGGGAAACGGCGCTCCTGTCGGGGCGGCCCAGTTCGAGGGTAACGGCAATCCCGTGAGGGTGGCCTGGCGCGGGGCTGAGACGCTCACGTGAGGGCGACCCGGCTCGGGGCTGGAACGATGCTCCGGTGGCTGAGACGCTGTTCTGCCGGCGGTGACCTGAGTCCGGGGTTCGGCCGCGGGCCAGTGGACGACGTCGTCAACAGCTGCGTCCGCTGGACTGGAGGGCGGCAGCTTCGACCACCCCGGGCCGCGGTGTCTGAACCGGCCTGTTCGCGGAGCTCGGGACTGATTATACCATCGCCCGGTGGGGTATCGCCTCAGCGCAGAGGGAGAAGAGGAGGGAAGAGACTGCAGCCCTAAGATTTTTGCCTCCATCACAGTGAGGAGGTGCTTGGTGGACTCACTGTGGTGGATGTTAATTTGTGTTTACTGTCTGTTCTGTTGTTTATTATTGTATTATTGTATGTATGACTGCAGGCACGAAATTTCGTTCAGACTGAAAGGTCTGAATGACAATAAAGGAAATTCAATTCAATTCAATTCAATCTTTTAGGATGTACATCAATCTCCAGACCTTAGTCTTAAATTTAGAAAATTATTCACTTCTGAAAGCAACATTGGTAGATACTGCTCAAAATATGATTATCATTAGCATAAATAGGGGATAGCCATTCCCAGAAAGATTAGTGAATAGATTAGTGTCATGAAATGGGGAGAAGAATTTAACAAAGCCTGTGGTCATTGTGGAGGCAGGCCCTATTATATCTTTGCTGGCAGCCATATTAAGCCAATGCATAATGGTCTGAAATGTATCTCTCTATATGTTGCTTTGTCATAGAGTCATAGAATCAAGAGTCATACAGCATGAGAATATGCCCGTCAGCCCAATTTGCCCTTGCCGACCAAAATGCCCCATCTACACCAGTTCCACCTGCTTGCATTTAGCCCATATCCCTCGAAAACCTTCCTATCCATGTACCTATCCAAATGTATTTTAAATGCTGTTATAATATCTACCTCAACTACCTCGTGAGGCAGCTCATTGCATACACCTGCCACCCTTTTGTCTTTCAGAAGTAATGGTGTCTCCTGCAAAACCCTAAATAATCCCCCATGTCCTTCATCCACAGGACAACCACTGAACAAGTCAAATCTCAGGATAAAGGGATATCTGGAAATGCTGGGACTGCAACATTACATCCTGAAACCAGCCACTCAGAGCATTGTGATGTGGAAAAAGAAAAGATAGATTCATCAAAGCCTGTTATCAAAATAGGTTATCTCAGCCCTGTCAAACATTAACAGTCTTCTGTTAACCAAATGCTGACTAATTAATGTATTTTCTGAAGGTATTATGTATACCCCCAACCAGAGATGCTCAAAGCAGATGCAGTGCTTGGTAGAATTTTGTTTTATTTTGTCATTCTCTGGACTTTTAATTCTTCTCCCTAGCTCTTGATTATCTTCTCTATACTGTTGCAGAATGTCAAAGCAGTTTATTCTTCTTTAAATCGTGACCTTTGGTTTCTTATAAACTAAAAATGTAAGGTTCCCGATGATCAGAAAAATGAGGATCCTGGAAAATCCCCAGCCTCACCACTTGTAAAGTCCCCACCATTGCCTTGGTTGCTGGGATATTCCATGTGGAAAAATATCATGCACTGTCGGACAGGTAGATTTGATGCCATGTGTTTTTGTTGCTTGACATATTGAAGAGGAACATTCTTCCTATTCCATCAGTGTAAAGCAGTGTCTCTGATAATAGACAATCTCATTGCAAAATGAGCATCCCTAGACATTTTATTTTGTTAAAGATGCTATATAAACTGTTGCATATAATATGATTAAATAAATTATCCCTCCTAACTCAAACCAACAGGTATTGCTTCATGTAGTGTGTGACCCAATCCTTTTGATCTCTTAATCAGAAAAGAACATTTTAGGTGATCTCATTCTTTGAGGTGAATAGAGTGTTTAAACAGGGATTAAAACAAGCTTAACATTTGAAAGATGGCCATTTTTTTCTTAGAAGTTATATACACTCTTGTGATGTCAGGTCAGGCTTAACAGATAAACCCTAAGTATTGTGGCCCGATCTTATAATTGCTGTGTTACATGTCTGCCAGTAGAGGGTGTGACCGTCCTTCAGTATGTCTCTGCTTTACAAAGGAATAAGATGGCCACAAGGGACACTCAACACTCCTACCTCTGTTATTATAGCATAGTTACCCTTAAAGTGAACACACATTTCAGCTCAGTTTCCTATTACCATGATGACAGCCATTCAGCAGGGCACAAGGACTGTAATTCCTGAGTTTAACCAGCTCATTTAGGTACTGGCAAACTTCATTTAAAGGAGTGCTAGGAGGCAGCCTGGCTGTCTACAAGCAGCCTGATCAAAGAGCAGAAAAGCATCTGGTTTTACTCTGTTTTCTGTCACAAAGGGGGAAAAAAATCCCTTACAAGTAAATCATGAAAATAAATACCTGTACCCGTCCTCAGGCACCAAGGAGGCCACAGCTATTTTACACACAACATATTTCCACTTTGGAGGTCATGAATAATTTGATTTAATAGACTATTCCATTATTAATATATTTATTGTTGAATTGTTGCTCAGTGTGTTAATAAAACATTAAAATCAAATTTCTGAGCTAAGATTTTCATTATTTAGTTCACATTTAATGGGTCAAATTTACAAATCTGCTGATGCAGATCAAACTTTATGAAGAGGAATGCAAGCCTCCAGGCTAAGGGTCGGGGACATCAGGGCAGGATCATTGAAGTATATCCAGACAGCTAAACTGCCTTGGTTTTTAATTCTCAGTCAAACGCAAGCACAACAGACACATCTCCCATATCAAATTTGAACTAGTTACAATGAGTAGCAATGACTTAGCCATCTTTTTCCTTTGTCCGACCCTCAGGGTTGAGGATGATGGTTTTCACTCCAGTTATCTGGACTCTGAGGGAACTAATGAGACCAATAAGGGATGTGTGGACCATGTCACATATGGGACAGGGGATGCCTGAAGGGACAGTTATAAAGGAGGGTCAATTGTGCTCCTTCCACTATTACACTGTTTAGTTTAGTTTAGTTTCCTTTTGTTTAGTTTAGTTCAGTTTAGTTTAGTTTAGAGATACAGAATGGAAACAGGTCCTTCGGTACGCTGAGCCTGCGCCGACCATACACCAACACTATCCTACACCACTAAGGACAATTTACAATTATATCAAACCTGTGTGTCTTTGGTGTGTGGGAGAAAACCAGAGATCCCAGAAAAACCTCACGCAGGTCACAGGGAGTACGTACAAACTCCATACAGACAGCACCCCAGTCACGATCAAACCCGGGTCTCTGGCACTGTAAGGCAGCCACTCTACCGCTGTGCCACTGTGCCGCCAATGTTTAGCCACCCAGTTTAATTTATTTTATTTTATTTTAGTTTAGTTTAGTTTAGTTTAGTTTAGAGATATAGTTTGGAAACAGACCCTTCTGAGCACCTGAAGAAAACACCTGCAGTCACAGGAAGAATGTACTAACTCCATAAAGACAGCTCTCGTAGTCATGATTGAACCCGGGTCTCTGTTTTTGTAAGGCAACAGCTTTACCACTGCGCCACTGTGTAACCAAACTGGACTTCCTCTTCCCACTGAAGAAGGGAACGTTTTCAGTGCCTTCCAGTTCATGCACCCAGAATTCCCATATGGCATTATCCAAGAATGTTTCATGGAAGTCTTCTCTTTGTACGGTTGCAAATTTCCTATAGCAATGGGGCTTAGAATGCTTATTTCCAATGCCTAGTGTCAAGCTCAAGGTGATATAACTTGTCTATTGGATTTGTATAACAATCAGCACGGGAACACCTCAAGGCTGCCTGCTCAGCCCCCTCCTGTACTCACTCTATACTCATGACTGCGTAGCCGGACATAGTGCGTACTCCATCATCCAGCTCGCCGACGACACCACTGTTGTGGGACGTATCACTGACAGGGACGAGTCAGAGTGTAGAAGTGAGATCGACCGATTGACCAAATGGTGCCAGCACAATAATCTGGCTCTCAACACCAGCAAAACCAAGGAACTGATTGTGGACTTCGGAAGGAGTAGGATGGAGACCCACAGTCCCATTTATATCAACGGGTCGATGGTGGAAAGGGTCAAGAACTTCAAATTCCTAGGCATGTATTTTTCGGAAGATTTCTCCTGGTCCCAGAACACTGAGGCAATCAAAAAGAAAGCACATCAGCGCCTCTACTTCCTGAGACGATTACGGAGAGTCGGTATGTCAAGGAGGACTCTCTCGTAATTCTACAGGTTCACAGTAGAGAGTATGCTGACCGGTTGCATCGTGGCTTGGTACGACAACCTGAGCATCCAGGAGCAGAAAAGGCTGCAAAAAGTTGTAACCACTGCCCAGTCCATCATCGATTCTGACCTCCCTACCATTGAGGGGATCTATCGCAGTCGCTGCCTCAAAAAGGCTGCCAGCATCATCAAGGACCCACACCACCCTGGCCACACACTCATCTCTCCACTGCCATCAGGTAGAAGGTACAGGAGCCTGAAATCTGCAACATCCAGATTCAGGAACAGCTTTTTCCCCACAGCCATCAGACTATTAAACACAACTTCAAACAAACTCTGAACTATAACAACATATTGTACTTTGTCTGTTTATTGATGTGTGTATATATATATTCTATGGTATATGGACACACTGATCTGATCTGTACTTATGACTACAATATCCTGTTGTGCTGCAGCAATGCAAGAATTTCATTGTCCTATCTGGGACACATGATAATAAACTCTCTTGACTTGACTTGACTTGTATGAATGTAGCTCCATTGGCTACCTCATTTGGAGTTAATGGAAAGGTTCATTGTCCAGCAGGTCGAGTTGGATGATTTTGTGGGAACAATGTTAGAAAAATCTTTCCTTTGAATGCTTGTTCTAGATATGTCTGCAAAATATACAGTGCAAATGGGAGTAATGCTGTCTGGTAAAGCTTGATA
This sequence comes from Amblyraja radiata, assembly GCF_010909765.2. NCBI lineage: Eukaryota > Metazoa > Chordata > Chondrichthyes > Rajiformes > Rajidae > Amblyraja > Amblyraja radiata. The sequence goes on along the minus strand of NC_045966.1, from coordinate 30,992,446 downwards.
CCAACTCTTGAGCTTCATACTCTCTTTTTCTCTGATGTCCAAAGAGTGTGCTAGCATATCTGACATGATGGTGAATTCCATCATTGGTGTCTCCCCTCACTGAAAGATAGCTCTGAGATATGGGAAGTGGTATAATGTTTCTCAGGGTCTTGTTGTGGACTGATAATGATGGGGGTCATGTTGTGGAATAGGGGCAAGTAGATAAAGGACCATTAAAAAAGGGCCATCCTGTTTCATTCTTATGATATGCAGCACAAGCTCCATGGGGGGCACATGTTCTATTGTTAAATAACAGGGGATGAAATTATCTTAGTTCTAGAATAGAGACAAAAAGTTTGAACAGCTTTTCATTCAACCTGTAGGTTAGCTCCTTTCCACCGGCTTGCTAGTCGGAGGTGGGAACAATGGGGGCACTCAGAATGCTACCAGTATTAATATCTGGAAACACATGAAACTGTTAGAATCTCGAACAAAACACAGTGTGTTGGATGAATTTGGCTGGTCAGGCAACATCTGGGGAGGGAATGGACAGGGCACAAGACCGTCCTCCAGACTGACTGTAGTTGGGGGAAATGTGAAAAAGAGAGGTGAGGGTGAGAAAAAAAAACTAGTGAGTGATAGGTGGATACAGATGAGGGAGAGGTTCACTATTAATATCTATTTGCTGTGCCATACTTGCCATTCTAATCAAAATAGTACCAAACAAATGAAACAGATATGTCATAAGAGAAACACCGTTACCCCTCTCTGGCAGAATGGAACAAATTCATTCAGAGACTTAATATTCATTTTCTACCTCATGATTTGGACCCCCCAGTTATCCAACTGCAGCATGTGCTCCTATGGAGCTCATGCTACAAGTCACTACAGTGAGACAGTAGTGATATCATGACTTCTGGGCTTATTGTGGCTGGTTTATGGTCGCAGGTATGTGTCCCGATATGTGTCCATTTGTTGACGGTATTTTAAACACTTTGCACATCAGATCCGAATATACATCCCCAAGATCCCAGTCAGAAAATCCTGTGAACTAGACTCTGTGCCCTTCTACATAACACTCTCCCCACAGAATATTCACGCCACTCCAGGATCTTAGGGAGGAAATATATTTAAGGAGAGTGTACTTTACAAAAGAGGTATGATGGCTTCCAGCCGCGATCACTCACTCACACTGCTTTGCTGTGGCTATAAAAGTGACTGCTACACCAAACTAGACTTTTATTGGCAAAATTCACTTTAGGCTGAAAGCTGTAATTTTTTTTTCAATGCTTTGAAATGCCCCTGACATTCAGAAGCACACAAAAAAAAACTACTAAAAATCAAATAAACAAGTTTAAAAACAATTGTGTTTCTATTAGATTTTAACATTTTCACCATTTGAAAACACTTACAAACACATTTAAGTAATTATTTTTCTTCATAGAGAGTGCCTGTGTTTACAAATTACTTGCTTTCACTGGTTTCATGGGCTCTGAGACTACCATAGGATCTGCAGATTAACGCAGATTGGGGAGAAATGTCTTACAGGGTGAGCGGGGAGATATTCTCTGCACTGGGACAATTCTTCTGATGCTCAGCCAACGTTCCTGATGCATCGATTCAAGGTTCTCAATATGCTTAAGTCTGGAATGCTCCTTTTCCCCATTGAATGGCCCAGGGATTCCCAGAAGTCAAAGGGACTGTTGCATCTTTTTCTTGAAGGTTTGATCATATCCATACTAAATAAGCAATTTAAAAAATGTACTACAAATGCAAATAATTAATTAAATGCTGTTTACCATACTTTTCCTTTCATCCTCGTTGACTTAAATTCTGTATTCAAACTAGTGAACTCATGCTGCTATGGTGTCCAGGAAACTTGGCCCATCTTCAAACAGTTTCCTCAGAACACATGCACAGAGGTTCCATCTTAAGACTTTATACAGTGTCCAGCAGTGGAATGGATTGACAATTTTATCAACAAAAGCCTGTCAGTGAACTTGGGTTTATTTTCTTGGAATAAGCATGGTTTGAATTCCCTAATGCTTGCATTTGCCCGCAAATTCTTGCCTATCTTTTTAATGACCTCTGAGTGGCAAAGACTATCTGCTAATCTCCATCAGGAAAAATAATGCTACTCATAGCAATCAGTAGAGTGAGGCATTTGCCTCTGCAAGACTGGGCACCAAGAGAATTCTTGAAAGCCTTAAAGGCATGCTTCCACCGCTCAGGTCAGAGGCTCAGCAACATGTGACAGATCAAGTGTCATGATTAGTTACAGTATACAGCATTCTGCACAGCTTTATTATTCTAAAAGAGCTGTTCTGTGGGATTAGCTAGAAACTGTGTTAGCTGAAGGTAGATCTCAACGGAGAAGAGCATCAAAAGGGCATAAATACAACAGACGATCACAAACATTTTCTTTCCTATGCAATCCAAAACATCAGAGCATAACTCTTTTTGCTCTGCTTTGAATCAAGAGGCCTTCCCTTAATCCAATACCCATCCTAAGAATTGAAAACACATCAGCCACTCAAAATGATAAAACACAAACATTATTTTCTCTAAGATCCTACATTCTGTGAAAAACCATAAACATAAAAATTGTGTAAATGTATAAAAATGGCATAAGTAATAACTATAAACCAATCTTATTTTTTCAACTTCAACGATTTGGTGCGTAGCAGAATGTATATATATTTTAGAAAAATGTGACATGACTAATTCTATTCTTTTAAAAAATGTACAGGCATATTTGGTCCCTTTATGGCATTAAACAATGCCAATAGACGTTACTTTGAGATATAAATACAAAGCTGATGTAATGTGTTATACTGTATAAGGCCTATAGAATACTTTCTGACATGTTGGGCCCTGGAGTAGAACAAGGTTGTTGAGGATTATGGGAGGCTTCAATGCAGACTCACTAATTTGCTGTATGGTGTGGTTGAATTATGTAAAAACGTAGGATATTTTCATTAGAACAATATGTATTTCAACGTAACTTTAAATGATGTATTGAACAGGGAGGATGGAAAGATGCAATTATTTACAAACATTGATTCCCGGAGAATGAGGAGATCATCGGTATAAAATTACATCAAAGGGATTTACAAAAATAAACGTCTTTGTAAAGAGAAAAGAAAGAATATGGAATGAATTTCCACAAAAAGATTGAATAGATGGATTAATGGGAAGTGATGGAAGGAGCATGGTAATTCAGCGGGTAATATAATTAGAATTTTACTTCGGAGTCACGTGAGTGACTACGTGAAGAACCCGTCCAGCACGCATGCGCGACATGAACGTTCACACAGTGCAACAGCGACGAGCGGGAGTACAGGCGCTCCCGCTACAGCTTAAAAAAGACGGACCGTCAGGTAAGTTTATTCTGAGGTCGTTTTTCCGAAAAGAAGTGTTTTGTTTTGTCTCACCAGGAATATGAGCAAAACAAGACAAGCCAAGAAGTCCGCCCCCCGTTCGACTCCAACGGAGGAGCGTTCCATCAGTGGGGGACAAGAGGCGGTAGGACCGCAAACCATGTGGTCCGCCATCCCCGACACCGTGCCGAGCCCAGTCCCGCTAGCGCAGCCTGAGCAACGGGCTGGATGTAAAGCAGCACGCAAGACCAACCGGCCGGTGGTATCCGATTCCTCGGACGGGGAGGTCTCACCGCCCGCGCGGGGCAGAGACAGCCGCTGTGAGCCGCATGGAGCGGCTCGTGGAGCAAATGCTCCAGCGAGACTTGCTTCGGGAGATGGAGCAGTCTCACAAAGGGAGTTCAGGCACTCCCACCACAGTGCCTCACAACGCACTGGCCATCGCTTCCCCCTCATCCGAGGGCAGCTTTGGCGACCAGGGCTGGGCTGGTCAAGAAGAGGGGTCACTGGCTGAAGATGTCGGGAGTATGCTTGGGGTACAGGACCAGGAAGAACTGCTGGGTGTGGTAGACTGCTACGTGGCAGCTCCACAAGCAGGACGGCCATTAGAGCCAAAACTGGCGGCCAGCATTAACTACCTGTCCTTCAAGCCCCTACAAGAGCAGGTAGTTAATGAAGCCCTAGAGCTGTATTCGGCCCCAGAGAATTGTGCCTTGCTCAACGTGCCAGCCGTCAATAGCCAAATCTGGGGGCATGTTGGGCCAAACATCCGCAACCAAGAACTCAAACTAAAGCGGATCCTCAGGCTCGTTCCATTGATGGGGTGGAAATGGCCACGAATCAGCAGGATACACTCGCACTGTTGTGCAATACCCAATTCGAAATTAACAACCTCTGTAAGGGGATAATAAGACCTGCCCTCAACCCGAAATTCATGGGTTTGTGCAAAACGCCGACCACAGAGCCAGAAATCCTGCTCTTCGGCAAGGACCTCTCCAAAAAAGTAAAGGACATGGAGGAGGAGTCCAAAACATTTGGCCTCATGAGGGCAGGCCCCGGGACGAGCAAACCCACAAAACCCAAGCGGCAGTACCCCACCGCGTCCACCAGTCGACGTCAACCCTATGGGACTGGTGAAAGCTCGGCGTCCGCACGTCACCACCGGAAGCCTTTTTTCGGCCAAGGCCCAGAGCGGACCCCATGGAAAATGCGCCACCTCCAACCAGCAGCAACACATCAGACAACACATCAGAAAACTCATCGTCGGACAAAGAAACAGAAGAAACACCCGTAACCATGGAGGTAGGTGGGTCTGGTTCCTACCAGCATATAAAAAGTGGGGGTTCTATACTAACATGGTGGAGATTACACCTGTTTGTGCAAGCATGGAGGTCTATCACGAATGACAAATATGTACTCAACAGCATTCGTGGATACAAAATAGAGTTTACTCAAGAAAACATGCCACCAGTTCAGCATTCACCCCAAAGGGTCTTTTCCCTCTCAGTTAAAGAAAAACGAGAAGGACAAGCTGAACTGGTGAGGCTAATTACAAAGGGTATCATTGAAAAAAACAAACATGAACCCTTGGAATTTGTCTCTAATATATTCACTAAAACTAAAAAAGATGGTGGATGTCGCATCATCATTGACTTAACTTCACTAAATATGTTTGTTAAGTATATACATTTCAAAATGGAAACGTTTGTAACTGCCAAACAACTGATTTCCAAAGGATACTTCATGGCAAGCATCGACCTTAAAGATGCTTACTATTCAGTACCCATTCATAAGGATCATTGCAGATACCTGAAATTTACCTGGATGGGGAAACGATGGCAGTATAAAGCATCACCTCACGGTTTAACATCAGCCCGAAGATTATTCACCAAGATACTAAAACCAGCCTTGGCAATATTCAGAAAACAAAAACATAATGTCATGGCATATCTTGATGATATCTTAATAGTAGGCAAAACCATGGAATTGGCTAAATCAGCTATGTCAGCTACCAAACAATTGTTTGAAACCTTGGGATTTGTCTTACATCCAGATAAATCTAAGTTGATGCCATCCACAACCATGGACTATCTGGGCTTCACAATTAACTCAGTCCACATGCCTGTAACTTTGCCAAAAGACAAAACAGCAGAATTGGCACAAACATGTAACAATTTAATGGTCAACAATCGACCAACCATTCGACAAGTGGCGAGAGTAATTGGAAAGATGGTAGCAGCATTCCCAGCTACACAATTTGGACCTCTGCACTATCAAAACTTACAAAGAGCGAAAGTGCAGGCATTAAAACGACATGCAGGTCACTTTGACCGGGTCATGAAATTACCCACTGAAGCAATATCAGAGTTACAGTGGTGGGGAAAGAACATTTGGCATAGTTCCAGCCCTATCATCATCATTAACCCTACGTTAATTATTCAAAAAGATGCCAGTGCTCAAGGCTGGGGAGCAACAAATTCCATATCCAGCACAGGTGGTAGATGGACTAACCTAGAGTCATCATTACTACTTACACTGGGCATAAATTATCTAGAAATGTTGGGTGCATTTTATGGATTAAAAGCATATTCAACAAATATGCATCACTTGCATGTTCGGTTACAAATAGACAATACCACTATGGTGGCCTATATTAACCATATGGGCGGCATAAAATCGATATCATGTGACAAATTGGTCAACACAATCTGGCAATGGTGTGTCGACAGACATATTTGGCTATCAGCAACTTACCTGCCAGGTAAGCTAAATACAGTGGCAGACACCAGGTCACGCAAATTCAATGATAACACCGAATGGATGTTAAATCCCAAAGTATTTGCTAAAATTACCAAGCAATATGGCACGCCAGATATCGATCTATTTGCATCCAGACTAAATCACCAGGTTCCTATGTATGTCGCTTGGGAACCAGACCCTGAGGCAGCAGCGGTAGATGCGTTCGCGCTGGACTGGGGAAATTTCTTCTTTTATGCATTTCCTCACTTCTGCCTCATCAGTCGGGTACTATTCAAAATACAAATGGACTCTGCTTCAGGTATTTTGATAGTACCCGACTGGCCTACACAGCCATGGTTCTCAGTGCTCCTCGACATGGTCGTCGAGACCCCAATGACTTTCCCCAGTATCCCAGAATTGCTAACCCACCCAGTATCTGGCATAAGCCACCCATGCCACGATATAATTAAACTCCTGGGTTGCAGATTTTGAAAAGGCCTCTGCTGGGCCTGGGATTGTCAGAAAACACCATCAACACCATGACAGCATCCCACCGTGTATCCACAAGGAAACAATACTTGTCAAGTATCAAGAAGTGGGAAAAATACTGTTCGGACACAGGAACCACATACTCAACTACAACTGTAACCAATGTACTGGAGTTCCTGGCAGGCCTTCACCATAATGAAGGACTCAGCTACAGCGCCATTAATACAGCCAGAAGTGCTCTGTCTGCCTATTTAATTCAGGCACCAGGACAACAGGCCATGGGATGCCACCCGCTGGTAATCAAGCTCATGAGAGGGATATTTAACTCCAATCCCCCCAGACCAAGGTACACCCAAATCTGGGATGTCAGTGTGGTCCTGACATACCTTAGGGGATGGTCACCAGCTAGGTCCCTCACCCTGGAACAATTAACTCTGAAGACGGTCATGCTGATAGCACTTGTGTCAGCACAAAGAGTCCAGTCATTTCACCTATTACGACTGGACAACATGATCGTAACTCCAGACCATGTCTCATTTACTATCCAGGAGCTGGTCAAACAGAGCAGGCCAGGAACATGGAATGGAATTCCAGTCATGGAATTCCGGGCTTACCCACCAGAACCACGGTTATGTGCCATGACCCACCTAGTGAACTATATTGACACAACTAAAATCCCTCGAGGGAGAGAAAAAGCCTTATGGGTCAGCCACAAGAAACCTTATGGTCGGGTGACGAGCCAAACGATTTCAAGATGGCTCAAGCAGGTGCTGAAAGCCACTTGTATAAATACTAACATGTATAAATTTCACTCCACCAGGGCAGCATCTACGTCGGCGGCTAAGAGAATGGACGTACCAAAAGACTACATCCTGGCTACAGCGGGGTGGTCTGGGGAAAGAACGTTTCAAACTTTTTATAATAAGCCGTTGGCAGAACCTACATCATTTGCAGAGAAAATATTAGAATCTGCAAATATATAATTTAGCCCGGGGGAGCAATTTGTTTTTTGTTATTGTTAATAAACACCATTATTGTTTCTACAAACAGATTCATGGTTGATTACGATAATATACTTCCTCCCTCAAACGACTTCGGCAGTGAGTGAAGTATGAACTGTTACACGGTTTGAAATCACAGAGCTTTAAAATCTTCACGTAGTCACTCACGTGACTCCGAAGTAAAATAGTAAGATTAAACGAGAACTTACCAGTTTGAAGCTTGATCTGTATTTTATGAGGAGTTACGATGAGGGATTACGTGCCCTCCGCTCCCACCCTCAATAATAGAGATCAACTGATATCTAAGCTCTCCTTTTCTTTACTATATATATTTCAATTATTGTGTCTTTCTGTGATTCCACACCGCTGCTTTGAAGTATGTCGCGCATGCGTGCTGGACGGGTTCTTCACGTAATCCCTCATCGTAACTCCTCATAAAATATAGATCAAACTTCAAACTGGTAAGGTACACAAAATTGCTGGGGAAACTCAGCGGGTGCAGCAGCATCTATGGAGCAAAGGAAATAGGCGACGTTTCGGGCCGAAACCCTTCTTCAGACTGGTAAGTTCTCGTTTAATCTTACTATTATTTATTCAAGGCAGGTGAATGCTGACACATGATGATTGGGTCTGTTTCTGTACTATAACTTTTATGTAAACATTTATTTGCTTCCTTTGAATTTTCTGCACCACAACTCATCATTTGGAATACAGTCAAAAATTGCTTAAAGGTTAAGTAGCATGTGCAGAGAGAGAAACTGTTTTAACATTTCAGGTCAATAAATTTTCCCTAAAACTGGAAAAACTTAAAGGTATAACAAGCAGAAAGATTCAGAAAAAGGAGGAATTGTGCAGTTGAGAAGTGGAATTGGACTGAAAAGGTTCCACAATGGGCTGAATGGAGGGAACGATTATACAACAAGAGATGATTGAGAAAAGCAAAATTAGATAGACACAAAAAGCTGGAGTAACTCAACGGGACATGCAGCATCTCTGGAAAGAAGGAATGGGTGATGTTTCAGGTCATAACCCTTCTTCAGTCACCCATTCCTTCTCTCCAGTGGTGCTGCCAGTCCACTGAGTTATTCCAGCATTTTGTGTCTATCTTCGGTTTAAACCTTCTTACACAAGGCGAAATTAGATACAGTATGTACAAAATAAATTATTTAACCGGAAGAGATATCAAAGAGGAAATGAAAAAAACCCTGCAATTGTTGAACTCTGTGGCTCAGGATTGCATTTAGTTATTGCCTTATGTCATTTGTATTCACAAGGCAATGTTTTTTGAAAGGTAACTCCAGATCATCGATGGTGGCTTTTCAACCAGTAAGTAAAGCACCTAGTTGGTCCTTCCTTGAAATGAAACATCAACAGGCAGAAAGAATGCCCAATTCTGTCAGTTATCAAACATCTGAAAACGACATATCTACAGAGGCACTGGGAAACTAGTGACTGTCAATTGAACAATTAGGATTTTTAATACTTTAAAAATTATTTTAAAATGAAACAATTGTATAATTTATAAACATATCATTTTACAATAAATAAAAACCTTAATGCAAGCATAAATAAATAAATAAAGTGATTTACCATATTCTTACCATCTTTCCTCAGAGCTGTTGCTGAAACATGAAAATGGATGGCCTACAGGTTCTGAGATAGCTCTAAATTGTGCTGGAAGTTTGGTCATTTGCAGAGACTGGACACTGAGTGGACTTGGAAAACCATTGTGTTTCTTCGCAAATTCCAACCCCATGTTGAATCTAGCTTCATCCAAAGATGAGATACAAATTTTCATGCTTACCTTGACCTTCATTATACGAATGAGAGGCTTAATTACAGGAGGAGGAGGAAAGGAGAAAGACGACAGAGTGGAAATAAGATGGAAAAATACAATATCAGCTTAGAAACAAAACCATTTACATTGCTAGAATATATATTTTTTGTACACAGTCAACAATTCTGTGTTTAATCTTTCCAATGTGGAGAAGATATTCTAAACACTACATAGAGAACTGTAGAATGCAGAAGTAAATAACTATTTAACCTGGAAAGTGTGTTTACGTCACAGAACATGGGGAAGGAGGAAATAATAAGGCAGATAGTTCCCATGCTTGGCAGAGAGGGAACCAGAGGAAGAAGAGAATGCTGGTTGTATATGTAGAGTGGACCACCGTATTTCCAGAGAAAAGTCCCATCACAATTCTGAAAAGGGAGGAGAGACAAAGTTTAATTGGGCATCACGCAGTTAGTTTTGGACATGGTGGGGAATGATTTACTAAATGTGAGGACAAGAAGAAATTTATTCTAGTTCTGGGAGAGAAGTGTGAAATAAAAATGTGGGAAATGGAATGGACTTGGTCGCAGGTCAAATATTCTATTAGAAGCCAATTCTTGTTTGAGGAATAAATGACAAATTAGATGTACAGGTATGAAATTGTAGGGATAGTTCCAGGAAAGATGGAGACAATGGGGAAATGGAGCAGAGTCCCGAAAGGATGCAGATGGTAGGAAGTATAGTCAACACAGATGCATGGATAATTCCATTAATATTGATAATATATGCTCTGCTCCGAAGCAGAGATAAAGGTGTGAGGAATGGGAAAGGATATATCAAGGACAAACCCATGTATGATGGATGGATGAAATATGCTGCAAACAATGAATTTTACTGGTTCAGAAAGGATTAGACATGGTCAAAATCCATACAGGGAATTGTGAAACATTTCATTTTCCACAGTAAGCTAGATGCTATTTCTATCATTTACACCTTCACCATGTAAATCTATTTTATACATCTTAAATATTAGTCATTCTGTAAATATTAATGCAGTATTTAAGTCCTTCTAAATTAGAGAAGTCAAATGGATCATTACTCCTTGACTATTCTTAGATTAGATTAGATTAGATCCTTTATTTGTCATTCAGACCTTTCGGTCTGAACGAAATGTCGTTGCCTGCAGCCATACATGTAATAATAAACAACAAAACACACAATAAACACAAATTAACATCCACCACAGTGAGTTCACCAGGCACCTCCTCACTGTGATGGAGGCAAAAATCTTAGGGTTACTGTCTCTTCCCTCCTCTTCTCCCTCTGCGCTGAGGCGATACCCCACCGGGCGATGGTAAGTCAGTCCCGCGGCTCACCGAGCTCCGCTAACGGGCCGGTTCAAGCTCCGCAGCCCGGGGTGGTCGAAGCTGCCGCCCTCCAGTCCAGCGGACGCAGCTGTTGCCGCGGGAGCTCCGGAAAACAGGCACCAGCCTGTGACCTGCGAGCTCCCGACGATGTCGCCTGCTGGCCCGCAGCCGAGCCCCGGATTCAGGTCACCGCCGCCAGAACGCCGCCTCAGCCACCGGAGCACCGTCCCCGCGCCGGGCCGCCCTCACGGGAGCTGGATCATCACAGTAAAATTATAATATACCTATGAGACATAAATACTACTGGAATATTTGACACTAAGAAAACACGAGTTGAAGTCAGAAACATTATCTTTATCTTTCTGGGAATTATAGCAACAAAGATTTGTAGTATGTTTACAAACATCGTGTGCAGATAAGAAAAACTGTTCTGACATATGCCTTTCAAACAGAAGGCAAGATTATCTTTTTGTTATATTAATTAATGTTTTTTAATTTAAATGGACCTTTCCTAAGGGGATAATTTGTGGCTTTTTCGATGCTTACAACCTGACAGGCAACTAGATTATCTCATAAAGACCTTCTCCAGGTCTTCGAATTGTCAAAGGAGCTTAGAAACCAGGAACATTATGTGTAATTATATTGAATTATTATGTTTAAGTAACATTGTCTTCTTCCTATTGGATTACATTCCTTTTGGCAACTAAACAGATACTTCTTTGGGAAGTTTATGGAAGCCATTTAGTGGAATGGTTAAACAATCTCTATCGATTGGGCTGCACTCTGATGCAGCATTATACTTTGTGGCTTCATACACACTAAAAAAACTTGAACTCAACTCTTCATCTTATCATTTTCAATTTCATGCACCTGCTGGAATGGTAAAAAAAACTTCTATTGTGCTCAAGCAAATTTCGATGATCCAAAATTTGCCAACATGTATTTCTTTCAACCTGACAGCCAAGAGGCTCAGAGACAGGTCAGATATCCCAAAGAGCTCCACAGTTAAAAAGTACCCTTTTGAAGTGTAGACGTCGATAGTCTCTGAATAGAAAAGATTAAGTGAAGATCTAATTGAGGTACTTAAAATCATTAAAGGATTTGATAAGACAGACAGAGAGAAGTTATATCCTCCAATATGAGTCTCCAGAACAAGTTACTTGGCTGGCGAAGGAGCGTGATCAAAAAGGCAGGATGTCCCAGGATGAGGCTATCCTTTTACACATCGGGTGTGCTGATGCCTGTGATGTTCCAAATGTGGAATTTTCAACTGCAAAATTTGTGGTTAAATAATAAACAAAATATTTAGGGCAGCACAGTGAAGCAGCTGATAGAGCTGCTGCCTCATAGTTTCAGAGACGGGTTTAATTCTGACCATATGTGCTGTCTGTGTGGAGTTTGCACCTTCTCCCTGTGACCGCGTTCCTGTCCTCTGGATGCTGCGGTCTCCTTCCACGTCCCAAAGACGTGTGGGTTTGTAGGTTAATTGGCCTCTCTAAATTTCTTTGGAGTCCAGGGAGTGGATGCAAAAGTGGGATAACATAGGATTAGTGCGAACGGGTGATCGATGGTTGTCCTGGACCCGGTGGCTGAAGGGCATGTTTCCATGCTGTATCTCTAAAGTAAACTAAAACTAAAGTGGCAATGTTGTGAAAATTAATGTCAAAAATCTAAACCCAACCTAAAAAACTGCTGAAGCTAAACAAATTGAAATTGCAAAGCTGTGATTGCAATATTTTTTTGCTAGAAAGGGTGTTAATTGTAACAGATCACGGCAGGTGATGGACTTTACGTGCAGACTAACAGAAATCTAATTAAATGGTGGCATAAACTTTAAACACAATGTCTTCATGTGCATTTCTTGTATTCTCAAAATGGCAGCTAATTTATGCATGGAAATATCATACAGATGGCAATGAAATAAATGTCTTGATAATCGAGTTTGGTTAAGTGAGTTGATCGATAGATGCTGGTCTGGTCCCTCAGGTCTTTGATCAGTGATATGGGATCTGATAAGGCAGATAGTACCTTGGTGGATTGCTGCAATTGCTCAGCAATCACTCAGTACTGAACAAAAGTATTTTTGCTCCAGCTTCTGGTAAATACTTGAACCCACAGCCTCCTGTCTCAGGGAAACAATAGTCCAATTGAGTCCAGTCTGATACTTGAAATTTCCTGGAATTGTACAGAAAAAATATCTGACTCGTGGCGCTAATTTTTTAGAGATGCACACACTGATAGATACATACATCAGACAATAGTTGATCCTTTACTCCTTCAACTGATTTAGAAAATTGCCTGCGCTGAGACACTTAGATCTCTGCCTGATTTTTGGATTTCTGTTCTCTTCATGTGTTTAAAAAAAAATCATCCAATATTGTAACGCATAACCATGACCAGTAGCTCAGATATTCATATCAAAACAAACAAAGGTGTATAGACTTATATTGAATGTTTTGTGTACATTTCCACAAAGACAATGCCAACATCATGGCCAAGTTCATGGCCAATTTCGCCAACATCACTACCACATCTACATGACTACTATGGAGCTTTGAAGACTGTCTGTACCCAAAGTTTTATTCTTCATCTGAATTTCTATTCTATCAAAGCAAGTGGAAAATAATGTGATTTGGAATGTAAACCAATGTTCCATTCATCACTGCTAGTTTTCCCATCAATGGTTAAATTAAAAGTACTCCAATTGTCACTTTATGCTATTTTGGCTTTCTCCACAGTCTCACATTACAGAGTCATAGAGCTATACATCAGGATGCAAGCTTTTCAGCCCATCTTGTCCTTGCCAACTAGGTTGATATTCTGGGAGGATCTAATGTGCCCACATTTGGCTAAACCCTTTCTATCCATCTTTCTATCCTGGGAAAAAGGCTGTGAGCGCTCACTTTATCTATACCCTGCATGACCTTGTACACTTCAATAAAGTCAACCCTCAGTCTCCTGCACTCCAAAAAAAAGAGTCCCAGCACTAGCCTTGCCCGATAACTCGTGCACATACAGGTTTAGTTTATTTAGTTTGGAGATGCAGCGTGGACTCAGGCCTTTCGGCCTAGCAAGTCCACACCAACCAGTGTTCCCCGTACACTAGCACTATCCTGCACACTAGGGCCAATTTTACAATTTTTACCAAAGTCTGTATTTATGCCTACAATTCTGTATTTATGCCTACAATATCCTGTTGTGCTGCAGCAATACAAGAATTTCATTGTCCTATCTGGGACACATGACAATAAACTCTCTTGACTGACTTGACTTGACTTAACCTACAAAACTATATGCCTTTGGAGTGTGGAAGGAAACCAGAGCACCCGGGGAAAACCCACACAGTCACCGGAGAATGTATAAACTCCATATAGACAGCACCCATAGTCAGGAATGAACCTGGTCTCTGGAGCAGTAAAGCATCAACTCTACTACTGCACCTTTGTGCCACCCTGGTTACATCCTGGAGAATTCCATCTGTACTCTTTCCAACTCAATGCCATTATTCCTATAGTTGTGCGACAGGAACTGCACACAGTGCTCCAAGGGTGGTCTCACCAATGATTTGTACAGCAGGATCACGATGTTTAGTTTACTTTATTGTCACGTGTATCGAGGTACAGTGAAAAGCTTATTTGTTGTGTGCTGTCCAGTCAGCAGTAATATTATGCATGATTACAATCAAGCTGCCCACTGAGTACAGATACAGGATAAAGGGAACAACATTTAGTGCAAGATAAAGTCCAACAGTCCTGAAATCCCAACTTTTGTGTTGAATATCCTTCCCAATGAAGGTGGGTGTTCCAAACTCCTTCTTCACCACACTGACCACCAGACGTGCTACTTTCAGAGAATAATGCACCTCGACAGCAAGATCTCTCTGTTCTGAATTTGTCCCGCTTAAATCCTTGAGTTTGCTCGATTGGCATTTTCTTCCCTCCCACCTGAATTTCAGTTCTTCAATTAAGGGTCAGAAATTCAGGATTATTGAAAAAAAAACTTTGACTGTCCCTTAAAAAGTAACTGCATTGTTTGCATAAAGTCGATGCACAAGTGCCTGCAGATGCTGACGCCTGCAGCAATAAATGTGTCTCCATTTTACCAGCTTCAGATTCCAGTTTGATTTTTGTTAACACCATAGTGAGTTCTTGAGCATTTCCAAAATCTGTGTAGCTCAGTATTGGATATTGGATAAATATAAATTATATCTATTTTAATGCTAACAAAACACTGCTATATTTTGGCACATATATTTAGGACGGAAACTATTTATGCATAAAATATTTTGCTGTTCCACCATCAAAGTATACAATATTTTCCAGTTTTCCACTTGGTATTCCTAGAAATAGGAATTGTTTCTGTCCCCATGTTTCCATATTACAGTTTCATTTTGACCATGCTTTTCATATTGTCTCCATACTCCTGGGTTTTCTGGGAGTGCACACTTGTGTTTTCCAAAAAGAGTCACAATGAAGATCAGGAACATTGTCTGATACCCTGGATATCTTGTTCATTACTATTCTTGTCTGTGATCAGTTAACAACGGAATTACAATATTCTAATCTGTATGACTCGGATAAGTGCAGCTCCTATCGGTTGATAATATAAATTAGCATTAATTTTTAAAATAAAACATTCTACAGGTCCACAAAAAGAATGCTAATGCAGTAAGTAATTTGTAAATAATTGTTGAATAGAGATCTGATACAGGGATTCCCACTTTAAACTTGTCATGAATGTAATCCACATAAGGATAAAGCTTAGTATTTGGGGGTAAAACAGAGCCAGTTGAAAAACAGATTAGACTTAAAAGCCTTTTGACATAGAAAGCATTCTTCAGTACATTTTCTGACTTCATTTTGCCAGGCAGAGGTAAAGCATCACAATGAATGCAGATCTTACAAACAGATTAACAAATATAGAGGACAAATGAAAGTGAGTCTTTATCCCCACAGGTTTTTGTTAAGTATGTTAATCTATGGCCCTGGGATATGTAGAGCCCAGAAATAAAAAGAGGTCAGAGAACAACTGATGTTAAACATGTGATCTTTAAGAACAAAACTCTCAGTAAGTAAACAGAAAGTAATTTTGAATGTCTGTTAAAGTGAACAGTTTATGGAGACAGGGTGTAATATGCAGTGGAGAGCGAGTGAACTATTAATGTGTGTAATGCATGAGAGTACTTTCAGATCCCTTTAAAGCTTTAAGCAGCTTTCTATATGCAGCCTTCTTGTTCTCTTTCCCATTTTCATGCAAACATTGAAAGCATTGAATATAAATATTCCATAGAGTCATAGACTCATACAGAGTGTAAACGTGGCCTTCAGCCCAACTTCAGATCACACTGCCCCAATCTGCACTAGTCCCATCTGCCTGTGTTTGGTCCATATCTCTCCAAACCTATCCTATCCATGTACCTGTCCAAATTTTTTTTTAAACATTGTGATAATACTTGCCTTAACTACCTTCTCCGGCAGCTCTTCCATACAGCTACCATCCTTTGTTCAAAAAAAAAGACGCCCCTCAGGTTCCTATTAGTCTGTTAGGACCACAGTCTGTTAGGATCAACAACCTCACCTCCTCCACTCTAACACTGAACAGGGCTGTGTACTCAGCCCTCTCCTCTACTCCCTCTTCACCCATGACTGCGTCCCTAAGTATGGCTCCAACGCCATCATAAAATTTGCCGATGACACCACAGTGGTAGGACTGATCAGCGACAACAACGAATCAACCTATAGGGAGGAGGTCCAGAACCTGGCAGCCTGGTGTGCCAATAATAACCTCGTCCTCAACTCTAAGAAGACGAAGGAAATCATCGTTGACTTCAGGAAGACCAGAGGTGGCAGACATACCCCCATCCACATAAACGGGACTGAGGTGGAGCGCGTCTCCAACTACAAATTCCTCGGGGTACACATCTCAGAGGATCTGTCCTGGTCCCTCAATACCACCAAACTGATCAAAAAGGCGCAGCAACGCCTTTACTTTCTGAGGAGGCTTAAGAAAGCTCACCTGTCCCCCCAGATCCTGTCCAACTTCTACCGCTGTATCATCGAAAGCATCCTGACCACCTGCTTCACGGTATGGTACAGCAGCTGCACCACAGCTGACAGGAAGGCACTGCAACGGGTGGTGAAAACCGCTCAGCACATCATCGGTGCCCCGCTCCCTGCCATGGATGCCCTCCACCGCAAATGGTGTCTGAGATGGGCCGGTAAAATCATCAAGGACCCCTCTCACCCTAACCATGGACTATTTGCCCTCCTCCCATCAGGGAGGCGGTACAGGAGCCTCAGGTCTTACACAAGCAAGCTGAGGATCAGCTTTTTCAATAACACCATTACACTGCTGAACTCACAGTCCTGTCGCTAGCTATCTTTAGACTCTCCCATTTGTATACATTTATTTGCCTATGTACCAGTTTAATTCATCCACAGTCCACACATTGTTAACCAGTATTTTTATTTGTATTTTTATTTTGCACTTTTATTTTTATTTCTACTATCTTGCACTATGACCAGACGCTAAACTGCATTTCGTTGTACCTGTACTCGTATTTGTGCAGACAATAAAGTTGAATTGAATTGAATTGAATTTTTCCAACCTCACCTTAAACCTATGTCCTCTGATTCTTGGTTTGCTTGCTCTGGGTAAAAGAGGCTGAGCTCTAACCCTATATTTTAGTCTCATGATCTTATACACTTCTATAATTTCACCCCTCATCCTCCTGTGCTCCAAGGAATAAAGTCCTAGCCTACTCAACCTCTCCCTTTAACTCAGACCGTCAGGTCCTGGCAACCTCCTTGTAAATCTTCTCACCCTTTCCAGCTTAACACCATCTTCCCTATAACAGTTGTCCAAAATTAAACACTATACTTTAAATGTGACCTCACCAATGTCTTGTACAACTGTAACATGATCTCCTAACTTCTATATTCAAGCTGGTGCAGAGGACATGGGTTCAGGTATTTGAGTCACTGAGATCTCTTCTGGGGCAGTGGTGACCTACACAAGAGGGTCACGTTGCACCTGAACTGGAAGGGAACCAAGATTTGCCAGTGCTACTTGAGAGGGTTTAAACTATATTGGCTGGGGAGAAGGTCCCAGAGCCACTGGTAGTTAAGGTTGGTTAATGCAAACTGAGCGGAGGTGTTGGACGAAGCAATCGCCAAGCCTGCGCTTGGTCTCACCGATGTAGAGCAATTGACACCTAGAACAGCGGATACAATAGATGAGGTTGGAGGATGTGCAGGTGAACCTCTGCCTCACCTGGAAAGACTGCTTGGGTCCTTGGATGGAGTCCGTGGCTCAGCACTTCAACTCCCCCTCCCATTCTGAATCTGACCTTTCTGTCCTGGGCCTCCTCCATGGCCAGAGTGAGTCCCACCACAAATTGGAGGAGCAGCACCTCATATTTTGCTTGGGCAGTTTACACCCCACCGGTATGAACTTTGACCTCCAATTTCAGCTAGTCCCTGCTTTCTCCCTCCTTCCCCTCCCATTCCCAGCTCTCCCACAGCCTACTGTCTCCACCTCTTCTATTCTTCTTCCAGCCCCCCCCCCCCCACCCCAACATCAGTCTGAAGAAGAGTCTCGAACCGAAACGTCACCTATTCCTTCGCTCCATAGATGCTGCCTCACCCGCTGAGTTTCTCCAGTATTTTTGTCTACCTTCGATTTTTCCAGCATCTGCAGTTCTTTCGTAAACAACAGTCAGGACATGGCATCAATCTGACAATGTGGAAAATTGCCCGGGCTCATTCTGGACATAACAATAAGGACAAATGCAATTAATGTACAAACATTCGTTTGTCAGCAATGTAATGTGTTATCGACAATGCTTTCAAATGACATTTTGTCCCTGATCTTCTGCTCTGTATTGTCCAGTTTGGATTTCGCCAAAATGCTCTGCTTCAAACATAGGCCAATGAGCTGAATTCCAAAGGTGAGGTGAGAGTGACTGCCTTGGATATCATGTCAGCATATTTCTGAGTGTGGCATCAAGGAGACCAATAAAGCTGGTCAACATGTGTTAAAGGGAAAAAACTCAAATGGTTAGAGTTATACCTTCACAAAGGAAGTTTATTGGAGATCGATGATCTCTGGAGATCCTCAGGTTAATGCCCTGGGTCTTACCATCTCCAACTGTTTCATCAATCATTTTCCTGCCATCATACTGTAAGGTCAGAAATTGAATTTTAGGCAATGAGTCCATAATGCTCCATTTTATTTATAATTCCTGTGCAAATGAAGAACTCCATGCCCACTCGTAAGACCTGGATTACATTCAGGCCTGTGCTCAGAAATGGCAACTACTAGTTGCATTATCAATGTACCAAATGCACTGCTGTTACTTGCAGCAGCCATAATCTTTACCACCACGATGGACAATCTCACAATCTTTATCAGCAAGAAGGAAAAGGGAGATAGATGCTTGTGAACAACACTAATCACAGGTTCCCTTTCTTTTTGTTCACCATCCTAAGTTGGACAGATAGTGCTATTCCGTCATTTTCACTGGGTCAAAACCCTAAAATTGATCATGTGAGCTTCATCAAAAGAAACACTGTAAATTAAGAATATAATTCACTATCTCATAGACAATTAGGAAACACTAATAAATGCTGATTTTGCTGGTGATATCCACATCCAGGAAAATAAATGAATTTTTATAGCAACTTTTATATCCTTATCAAAATATCCCTAAATTCTTTATAGTCAATGAAAAATTCATGAAATGTATAAATATAGCAAGCATATTGGGCACAAAAATTATAGTAATAAACAAATGTAGCTCCATGAATATTTGTGCCATTAGCAGTGGTCTTCTCTTATGTTGTCCATGCAGCACCTGTTCCATAGTATTCAACGTTTAACCTAATCCTTCCCACCAAACAGGAATGATTTTTAGGTTGTTTCATTACATGTTGCTCAATGCAGGGATCACTTTTGATCAGTGCTTTCTGCTCCTGCATTAATTGGCAACTAGAGGCAGGATCCATTGCGTAATATGAGTTCGGAACAACTACTTTCCTACAGTTGTCTGGTTCTTGAATCAACCAGCAAAACCCCAATCTTATCTTGACAATGGTTGAATATGGTCCACCTCTGGCACTACAATGGATTTGTTTTCTTTTTCTCTAATTGTTTTTTTTAACACTAATACTAGAGAATGGAGCGGCTGGGCTTGTACACGCTGGAGTTTAGAAGAATGAGAGGGTATCTTATTGAAACATATAAGATTGTTAAGGGTTTGGACACGCTAGAGGCAGGAAACATGTTTCCGATGTTGGGGGAGTCCAGAACCAGTTAAGAATAAGGGGTAAGCCATTTAGAACAGAGACGAGGAAACACTTTTTCTCACAGTTCTGAATCTGTGGAATTCTCTGCCTCAGAGGGAAGTGGAGGCCGGTTCTCTGGATACTTTCAAGAGAGAGCAGCTAGATAGGTCTCTTAATGATAGCGGAGTCAGGGGATATGGGGATAAGGCAGGAACGGGGTACTGATTGGGGGTGATCAGCCATGATCACATTGAATGGCGGTGCTGTCTCGAAGGGCCGAATGGCCTACTTCTGCACCTATTGTCTATTGTCTCCTTATTTTTTTGCCTATTGCCGATTGTCTCCTTGTTTTTTACCCTGTCTTTTATCATTTAGAAATGTTATGTGCAATTTATGTAGAATTTATGTTTAATTTACATTTGTCAGTGACGTCTGAGTTTATGTGCCTGTGATGCTCCTGCAAGCAAGATTTTCATTGTACCTCACCGTACTTGTACAAATGGAACAAACTCTACTTGGCGATATCTCTCATGGAATGGGGATGTAGCAAGGCTGGAGAGTTGTTCTAGTGACTGTAGTTCCTTTCTAGCCTCCCGCATGTGCTCTTCACCTCTAAGTGGTATTTTCTTTGTTACAACGATTCAATTATATTTTGTTGTCACATGTACCTACAGGTACAGTGAAATGCTTGTGTTGCATACAACTCGGTAAAATCATACACCAGAGCTAATCTATGCAGTACACAAGCATCGCCACGTTTCTGCACCGGCAAACTTACTTAAAGTTCATCAGACTTATCTTCTGCTTGCAGTGGTGAACCAGGTCTGCCACCACACGTGGCAGCAGGCGGCCCCCCACTGGGCTCACTTTTGATCTTGGCCGTCCCCCGCTGAGTCCCCTCTTTGTCCTCTCGATGCCCAGGTTGGGAATGTGAAATAATCAAGGAGAGGATGTATGATATGGAGATGATCTGGAGATGCTGGGAGCCAGGATGTTGGCCTTTGTCAAGGGAATGGCTTGGGGGGGATTACGGAAATGATTGGCAGGAATTACAGAAATAATTCACTGTGTAGGTCAGGAAGATGATTGGGTTGTCACAAAGTTGCGAGGAAATGTCAAGTTAATTAGTCATTGAGATCAGGGAGATAGTCGGGAGGGAAGGAGAGATGATTAGAAGGAATGTTAGGGATATGAAAGGGGAATTAGAAAATAGAGTGTGGAGAAGGCTGGTGAAACAATTGGAAAGGCTTAGAACAGTGCAGATGTTACAAAATATGTTCTGACGTATGGATAGGTCTGAAGACTTGGCCCAATGCTGTTATTATTCTCCAGGGTGCAGCACAATCACAGTCAGATTGCTCCATGAGCAGAACTGCCGAGATGTATGTCATGGTTCCATTTATTCAAATTACTGTTATTCATAACTGCTCTCGCCAAAATACAATGAACTTTCAGCTTTCTGGCTTTGGGATTTCTTGCTTTTGAAAACAGCCAAGTCTATTGGAAGTAATTTTTTTCTCATTTAATTCCAATCTCAGTTGGCTTTTGCTTGCCAATCACACGGATAAGGTATGATGTTTGCATATATTGTAACCATGGCAAAAGCAGGACCACTAGGGGCGCTGCATTGAAGGTGCCTCTGCCTACAGCCTGTCCGTTTTTTCCCTTCTTTCTTTTATTTTATTTTGTCTAAACTGTTTGTTTTGGGGTTACTTTAGCTTTTCTATGTGGGGGAGGGGGGTAGGGTAAGGAGGAAACCGTTTTTTAGTCGCTTCCTGGCGGGGATGCAACTATTTCTCCGAGTCGCGTCCTCGCTCCCCCTCCTCGCGGCCTATCATCTGGATCGGAGCGGCCTTTCCTACCGGAGACCGGGGATCGGACCAGAGCTACAACAGCGGCGGAGCGGCGCTGGATTCACCGCGGAGCGGGCGATACCTACCAGGATCGCCGTTTGGAGCTCCGGAGCCTTCCCTCACAGTGGGAAACATATGATTCTGCTGTGTTTTATGTTTAACTCTATTGTGTGTTGTGTTCTTTATTTTATTGTATGGCTGTATGGTGATCACATTTCACTGTGCCATCTGGCACATGTGACAAATAAATATATCTTGTATCTTGTATCTAGCACTGTATCATTTTATTGTGAGGTCACAGATTTTCCCAGCTGTGACCCTTCACTATGATGAAGTAAGTAATAGTGAACATTACATTGGGTATTGCTCTTTAGATTGGAAAATGGATCTATAGTCGAATTCTGATTGCTGCATAACGAATTGGCAAATGGGTACTTGTAATTTGGATGGTAAATTGGTAGTTCATACCTGGGTGGTAATTCTGGCTGGATTTTGCACACAACGTTTCCCGTTTGCTGATGGCACGGATAAAGAGCTCCATTAGTCTGAAGTACATAAGCTGTTTCCAGAACAATAGAAAATATTAATCAGTGTTCTGGAAATGGAGGGAAGAGTGCATTGTAATATTGTGCTGTAATGAATTGAATGCTATTTGATGTTGCTACAACTTTTACTGAGTTTATTTGAAACATTTAAGGATTTAACCACAATTAATCAATTATGGAACTATGGAGCACCCCTCAGGAATGGACATGTTTTGCTAAAACTGGGCAACTCCCACCAGTATGTACTGATATTTAACTTTTCTGTGGAATAAGATTTCTGAAGTAACTTTCCTTTTTCAATGCGTTACAAAGTAATAAATACTTTCTAGCATAGTTCAGCATTTGTGTGTGGGACATGAATGAATTATGTAAAAAATCTGATTGTGCTTTGTGTTTTGGCCCTTTGTAGGCACATGATTTCACAATTCAACCTTTGCCTTTACGTGCAGAGTGATTCCGAGCTACATAGACTGTAAATTAGTACATCAACTAAGCAAATATCTTCAGTAGAAGTAGTTAAACTGGATTCAAATGTACCCATTTAGTTGTCTTTGTTCCCAGCACCCTCACCATCTTGCAGGTGGGTCTTTCTTTGAATGGTTTCTACAGTGTTTTCTCCCACTACCCATCATTACTGTTGACCTTAAGGCTCTTGCAGTGACAGATCTACATTATCCATGTTATCTATGTTTTCTTCCTTCCACAATACTCATCAATACCTTTGTCCCCGTCCTAAAACATGGCTGATCTTAATCTGTCCCCAATACCTGGTGGTATCTCCCACCCACAATAACTCCCCTCCATAATCCACAGGCTTCTTGACTTCTTTGGTAGCTCCAAAATGACCTTTCTTTCCACTACTTGTGAGGTCGGTTCCATTAAGCTTGACTCCATAGGGATAGTTATCAATTAGAATGTTATTGCTGGAAGACTTTGAACAAAGGTTCCCATTCCTTTAGCATACTAATGTTCTTCTCAGCCTTGAAACATAGCTAGACCTATATTTTATCTGAGAACTGCCACTCATGGGATAAAAAAGATGTATGGTCACCCTTTCCTACTGTGCCTCCAATACATACCTTAGTGAGCAAAGATCCATTAGATCACAAATGTGACTTTCTCATTTCCTATATCGATTCCCTGAGTGAAATAGCCAATTATTGTCAAATAAATTTAAATCCTTAATTAAAGCCTAGTCATGTTGTAGCCAATGCTCACTGATAGAATGAGACCACAGGTGATATTTTAATATGATCTAATCCAGCAGGTAGAGAGTGAGCTTTTAAATTATTAATCCATGTTACTTTCAAACCTGAGTCCAAGAGGGAAAAAGACATTTTGGCAACAGGCAGCTCCACCCAGTTTCCAGGGGTAGAGTACTTACTTTTTATCCATTCCCAAACTAAAGGCATCTTACACTTATATTTGCAAATATATTGAGATTAATATTAAAATATCAAGTTGTTTCCATAAATTCAATCGCTTGTATAAATCATAATTTTCTTAACCACACTTTTAACAATTTAAATTTGGATCTTGGATTTCAGCGCAGCACTGTATTTTGTACAAGCCAAAATTCCTAACTAATTAGCAAGATTCTTATAAACAAAAGTTCAGAATTTAGAGGCACCAAAGTGTCTGCTTTAAAAAAAAATTATGGCATGTCCAGTGATGTATTGTCATCCAAAGTATATCTTCCAATTACAGCTTTTGTTGATACTTTGCCTGGGGTTGCCTTTTCTATGTTATTACTTCCTTGTGAAAGTGCAACAAATGTAAGATAGTTGCTTGACAACCACTTTGCTACCTGAAGAATGAATCTCTGTGGTTTCAAAAGCTCAAGTGTATTATTATAATTGTGAGCCCAACTATTACCCTGTCTATATTTTATTTATGACTAATCCTGTGACGCCAGCTATTTACTTCATTACTGCTTTGATCTTTATTCTTGGAACATAATAAACCTTTTAAAGGACAACCCCACTTTAATTGCAATAATGGATAAGCTTAAAGGCCATTAACTTTGTTATAGTTACATTACATTTCAAACTCAGTGAAACTGTTGAACATGTAAGCAAGTTTATCTTGTGGTTAGTTCCCAAAATCGCCTGATGGTAAATACACCACCCAGAAAATCACAAAACCACTGAAAACATAAAGTCCAAGATTTAATTCGTGAGCACTGAAGGAATATTTGACTGATTTTGGCCAAAAAGCAGCTGGGTGCAAATGTCATCTAAACCCAGATATTCCTCATTTCAATCTA
This sequence comes from Amblyraja radiata, assembly GCF_010909765.2. NCBI lineage: Eukaryota > Metazoa > Chordata > Chondrichthyes > Rajiformes > Rajidae > Amblyraja > Amblyraja radiata. The sequence continues at coordinate 30,967,766 of NC_045966.1, read as the reverse complement.
ATACTCTTCGGTCCACACAAACTTGTTACACATGCAAAGAATTGGGGTGGTGTATACAGGGCCGGCCTTAAGCCAATTGGACTAATGGCTCCCAATTGGGCCCCGCGCCTAAGGGGGCCCCGCGCTAGAGTAATCTACTCTCTGCTCGGGTAGATCCACCCTGGGTGGAGGGGGGAGAGAGGGGTGGAGAGAGGGTGGAGGGGGAAGAAAGGGGTAGACGAGGAGGGAGATATGAGGGGGAATGGTGAAGGGGGAGAGGGGGAGGTGGGTCGTTCCCTCACAGTCCCGGGGCAGCGCTCCCGCCCTTCCAGTCGCCGTGCTTCACGCACACAGACCCAGCTCCACCCCTCTCTCTCCCCGAGGAGATGCGGTGAACAATACAGGAAGGGCCGGGCTGGGGGTTGGAGCAACGTTTACTAACCTCAGCCTCAGCTCACACCCGTCCGCGCGGACCCCGGCATCCGCTCACGCCACTGGCCCTCTCCCTCCCTTCTCTCCTTCCCTTCCGTCCTTCCCTTCCCTTCTTCCCTTCTTCCCTTCTCTCCTTCCCTCCCTCCTTCCTCGCTCTCTTTTCCCTTCTCTCCTTCCCACCCTCCCTTCTTTCTCTCCTTCCCTCCCTCCCTCCCTTCTTTCTCTACTTCCGTCCCTCCTTTCTCTCCTTCCTCTTCTCTTCTTCACACACACACACACACACACACACACACACACACACACACACACACACACACACACACACACACACACACACACACACACACACACACACACACACACACACACACACACACACACAACTAAGTTAAGATGGGGTAGAAGGTCAAAGGGTAGGATGGGGCTGAAGCCCAAATTTTAATGCTGGGACTGGTTATTCGCCAATGGTTATTGGTTTTCCAGGATCTAGTTAATTAAATCACTTTTTTAACATTTTGCAGTCACTAAACCAAGTGGTATTGTAATTATGTACTTTTCAGAGGTGATCTACACATATGGTTTGTTACTTGTAGGCTTACATGTATGCAATTTTATATTAAAATGTAGCTTTGATCTGTTTGGTCCATTAACTCGCATGCACTTTTTAAGCGCACATTTTGATTACTTTCCATTCTACCATAGATATATAAAGTGTTTATTCATATTTCTATGATTCTACAGACCTTGGCTGGGAACCTGGGGCTCACCAAAATTGCCCCCAATTGGGCCCCACACCTCCTAAGGCCGGCCCAGGGTGTATACAATGCCTTTATGAACTGAAGTAAATGACAAGGTATGATGTAGAGGGGAGATACCTAGCATAAAGTAGCAGAAAAGCAAGTGTGGGGAAAAGCTGGCAAGTAATAGATATCTAAATGGAGAGTGATTGATTGCACATGGAGATAGATGGGAGGTGGAGGGGGTGGAATTGGGAAGGGCCAAATAGTGGGTGGAAGGAGATATGGAGACAGCAGAATTACAGGTTATGGAATCTGATAAGAATGGAAGGGTGGAACCAAATAAGGAAAGGACGCTGTGTAGATGGAAAAAGAAGGGAAAGTGCATAAGGGAACTAGTGGGAAGATTGCATGTGTGATGGGCAGAGAGGATAGTTGGGGAGATGAAAGAAAGTGGGAGATGTGCCCTCAGCTCGCTCACTGGCTATTGACAGCCCACTCACTGGAGATGTTCTGTTTTTCCGTTTGTACCGCTGCCATTCAGAACTCTCCAGTCAATAGCTAGATGATGCAGTTTGGTTAACTTGAAGAACATCCACTTGGGCAGAGCAATAACTTTGATGCCCCAGTTAAATATATATTCCAGCAGCAAGAAGTGATCTCCTAAGTGAAGGACAAAAATTACAGAGGAATATGTCATTGCCACATAGCCATAAAACATGGAATAAATACTTAGGCCCACCGTGTCTTCACTGACCATCAAGCACTCACTTACGTTAATCCTAACCTAATTCCTTAGGTATAAAATTGGGATAAATTCATTTCTTTGCTTCCAAAATAAATATTTTATTTTTTCCACAAAAGCTTTTTAAAAAGCTTTTAGCAGATATGTTCAAATGCTATTGCACAGAAATTTGAGGGCACTATCATTAAAATTGATTATGCTTCTCCCTTTCTCCATAAATTCAAACTGTTCTAATCCGGTGCCATTATTATTTTCTTTATTAAGTAGATACCCACTTACAAAATACAGAGAGATTGTTTACTTTGATGTGAAGCAAATAATATCCTTTGTTGTCAATAAGCAGATACCCAATATTAGTCTATACATTTTGTGTCCTCAACAGTTCCTTTTATGTCGAGCAATCAGCCATCAGGGACAATATGTGTTTATTTCCAAATGCCTGCAACAATTTATTCTCTTAAATTATAGATATAGAGATGGACGTCAGTGATTTAATACCTAGTCGTAACAAATATAATCTCAGTCGTTTACATCCTGGAATGATTATTAGATAAAGCTATTTGCAAGGAAGACAACTTCAAATGTTTAATTGGATTAACCTTAATTTTACAGATGGTGAACTGCAAAATGTGGACCTGGTTATTCATACTTAAATAACCCATAATTAACTGATCAAATGGCATTTTTAATCTGCTTACCTAGAAATTAAATTTTACCCTCTTTTGGTGTGGTAAACATGCGATGTATAGAGCATAAATATCCAATCCAAGGTTCTGTAAAAGTTCCTAAAATAGGCAAAAATAGATGAGAAACAATGACATGGACACATAGACTGGGCATGCCGGTGGAACACGTACAATTCATCTCAGGACTTGGGAAATATTAGTATCAAAGAATGAGAAATTATCACATTGAAACGTACAAAATTCGTACGGGGCTTGACAGAATATGGGCAGAGTTGATTTTTCCCCTGGCTTGTTGTCCAGGAGCAACAGACAAATTAAACGGTAACTCATTCAAGATTGAGATAAGAAAATAATTTATTCATCGAAAGGGTAGTGGATCTTTGGAATTTTCCACACAGAGGCTCAAAGCAGAGATTGTGGATTTTTAAATGTTAAGAGAATGTGTGGTTAGTGCAGAAAGATCAGCCAAGATCTTATTGCATGATGAGACAGGCACAAATGTAAAATGGGCCTCGGCTGTTTCTTATGTTCTTAGGATAGATTCTCCTGTATCACTGCAGTAAAGACACATGGAAGGTTACCATGGAGGTGAGGAAAATGCAGGGTGAGCTTCTTTACTTGTGGGCATTGCCAAATGGTGGTGTGCCTTGATCATCCCTTACTGTGAATGGCCCCATACCACTGCTAGATGCTAGGTTATAGAAAGCAGTGCTTATTTGTACAAAAAGGTTATGAACAGTGAAAGAACCCCACCAATACGAACAGACTGTGGTCTGTGAATGAGGAAGTCGAGGATCCAATTGCAGAGGGATGCGCAGAGACCCAGTTCTGCGAGTTTGGTAACTTGGAGGGGATGATTGTGTTAAATGCCGAGCTGTAATCGATGAATAACTGCCTGACATATGAGTTTTTGTTGTCCAAGTGGTCCAGAGCGGAGTGGAGGGCTAGCGAGATCGCATCCACCGTTGATCTGTTGTGGCGGTACGCGAACTGCAGTGGGTCCAGGTTTTTGTCGAGGTAGGAGTGGATTTGCTCCATGATCAACCTCTCAAAGCACTTCATCACCACAGGCATTAGTGCCACTGGTCGATAGTCATTGAGGCACGTCACCTTACTCTTCTTGGGCACTGGTATAATTGATGCTCTTTTAAAGCAGGTGGGAACCTCAGACCTCAGAAGTGAGAGGTTGAAAATGTTCGTTAAAACTCCAGCCAGTTGGTCCGCACAGATTTTTAGAACACGACCGGGTATACCATCAGGTCCATGCGCTTTTCAAGGGTCATCCCTCTGAAGGATTTCCTGACGTCGGCCTCTGTGACCGAGACTGAAATACCATCACAGCGAATGGGGGCTCGGGAAGGCACATCAGTATTCTCCCTATCAAAGCATGCGTAAAACTCATTGAGCTCTTCAGGGAATTATGTTTCGCCGACATTCGAGCTGCCTCCTGGTTTCGCCTTGTAGGAGGTGATTGCATTCAGGCCCCGCCACAGCTGTCGAACATCTGTCTCTTCCTCCAGTTTGGAGCAGAAGTCTCTTTTGGCCTTTTTGATGGCCTTACCAAGGTCATATCTGGACTTATTGTAGGCTACTGTATCATTGGACGTGAATGCCCGGTGTCTGGACTTCAGAAGAGTGCAGATTTCAAAGTTCATCCAAGGTTTCTGATTGGAAAACACTCGGAAGGTTTTTGTGGGGATGCAGTCCTCCACACATTTCTTTACGAAGTCTGTAACGACTGTGGCGTATTTGTTCAAGTCCGTTGCCGAGTCCTGGAACATTGCCCAGTCTACAGACGCCAAACAGTCCTGGAGTTGTTCCTCTATCCCACCACCCCCCCCCCCCCCCCCGACCAGGAAGAAGCAGCACCGCGGTATGGTCGGATTTACTGAAGTGAGGGCGAGGGATAGAACGATAGGCATTCTTGATGGTGGTGTAGCAGTGGTCGAGGGTGTTTGGTTCTCTGGTTCTCTGGTGCAGCAGGAGATTTGTTGGTGGAAGTTAGGGAGTGATTTCTTGAGGTTTGCCTTATTGAAGTCACCAGCAATGGTGGTAAATGTCTCGGGGTAAGAAGTCTGGTGTTTGTTGACCACGGCGTGCAGCTCCTCCAGTGCCAGACGGACGTCTGCCTGGGGTGGGATGTAGACCGCGGTCAGGATGATGGAGGTGAATTCCCTTGGTAGGTAGAAGATATGGCAATTCACCGCCAGATGTTCGGGGTATGGAGAGCAGGAGTTGGACAGGACTGCCACATCTGAGACCACACAGAGTTGACCATGAGGCAGACGCCCCCTCCTCTCCTCTCATAAAACTCAAAGGTTTTACAACGTGCTCCTATTTTTTGTGTGTCATCAGTTATTATGAGGTATAATAAGGTGATAACATGATGATTAGCGTAAGGTGCGTACTATCATTCTTTAACTCAAGCAAACCCTGAGTGAAAATAAAACTCAACGGTTCAACAGCTTAATAATCATGTTTCTCCACCGTCATCCAGCCATGAGAGGATGTTGCACAATAGAATCAGAGCAACCCTTAAAATCTCTTAAAATCCCCTTCAGTAGTTTGCAGCCGAGACTGACTATATTAAATAAAACTATGACCGTCAGACAACTTCAAAAGTTTAGTTGGATTATCCTTACTTTTATACAGTACTTTGTGCCCTGCAAAATATGAATTTGATTGTTCATCCTTAAATAATCCATAAATAACTAATCTACTGAACTGATATCAATTTATCCCACCTTGCAATTTGGATAAAAATGTATGTACATAACATCCAGTCAAGAGATATTACAACAAAATTGTAAGAGCAACATATGGATATTTACAAAGTCAATCCATCTGATGACCTACTCCTAGGTTGCAATGATGCAACTTGGCTTTTTCTAGTTGGCATCAGTGAAACTTTACGACTGTGTCTAGTTCCATCATGTCAGCTTGAGTAAGAGGAGGGAAAAATTGAAGTTCTGACAAATCCCCGTGAATTCCTGACCAATATTTGCTCAGAATTTCATGAGCATAAGTTCTAGGAGCAGAATTAGGCCATTCGGCCCATCAAGTCTTCACCACCATTCAATGATGGCTGATCTAACTTTCCCTCTCACCTCCATTCTCCTGCCTTAGCCCCATAGCCCCTGACACCCTTACCATCAAGCAACCAGTGCCAAGGGTTGAGAGGAGATACGGGTGGGTTTCTCTGTTGTTCTTGATCTTCTATATGTTCCTTCACAGTGTTCTCCAACTGCTCCTCAGGCTCAAATCAAGTTAGGTGTATATTCTAACAAAACAGTTGGGGTTTGATCAAATGTATGACCATGATTTTCAATAATAAAGGGCTTTTTAATAACAAAGGTTATTTTTGTTACTGGAAGCAAAACATTTTAAAGGCTGAATGTTACATTGTTTAATAGAGTAATGTGGCACAGATGTCAATAGATGCAATCGCTTGTCAATTTAAAATGGCCTCCCACGGTGAAACTGCAGACTGGATTCTTGTGAGAAAATGGTGTCTGATTACTGTGGGGGATTACATGGAAATAATTTATTCCAAAACAGCCGTTTTTCTGCTTGCCAATTTCCAAAGTAATTTTTAAATGGTTCTCTAGTTTCCGATCAAAATCATACTGTAACCAATTAGGTTTGTGTAATACCAATAGTGTTCCATAATTCATTGATCGCATTATATCCGACGAGCATTATGGAAATACATGTTCTGGCAGAATTTGTAGTCAGCTCAGGTCAAGTTTATCTGGGCCACGCTGGGTTGCATCTGGGTTAGGTTTCAATGCTATCCTTGAGCAGATATCACATCAAAGGATTGAAATGGGGCACGTGCTCTTACCCCAGTTCAACCAAATATTCAAATGTAAAAATTAGTTGTGTGTGTGTGTGTGTTAGTTGTCTGTGCGTTATGTGTCTTTGGGAGGGAAGGAGAGAAAGGAGGGAGATAGTGAAGGGAGGAAGGAGAGAAGGGAGTGAGGGAAGTAGAGAAAGAAGGGAGGGAGAGAAGGAGAGAAGGGAAAAGAGAGAGAGGAAGGAGAGAAAGAAGGGAGCTTAATGGTGGCCGTGCCTCCCCCCCACCCCCTCCCTCCGACACGGACACGGAGCGATCGCCAGCCCCCCTTTTTTTGGTTAAACATCTATTTCCTTTGGGTGTTTTTTTTAATTTCCCCCTTACTATTTCCGTACTTTTTCGATGGTTGCCATGACCCGTTTGATGTCATCCTTCGCCCTGCTCCTGGTCTTGGCCCCCACCGATCTGCCGGACATGCTGTGTGTGTGTGTGTGTGTGTGTGTGTGTGTGTGTGTGTGTGTGTGTGTGTGTGTGTGTGTGTTTTTTTGTTTGGCGGAGTCTGAGGGGAGAAGCGCCGGCACCAAGAGCGAGCGAACGTGCGGAAAGGGAAACGGGAGATATAGGCATACCTTCCATTAATTTGTCCTTAGTACCCTCTATATCTCTTGTTCGTCTTTCCCCTAACAGTCTGAAGAAGGGTCTCGACCCGAAATGTCATATATTCCACTCTATGATCGTTGCTTTCGTCCGTCTGTCCGCTCGTTCGCTCGCCCTTGGATTAAGTAGCGCAGAATAAAGCTGCAAATTCACGCACAGGATGGAAACTGGAAACTGAAAACTAGGGGAACGCCGTCCCCCTGTATACCCCCCCCCCCCATTTCCATCACTTCCATTGGGGTTTCACTATCCCCTCTGGTACAGTGCAGCCTGCACTGTACCAGATGGGATAGTGAAACCCCAAATCGCAAATCTCTCATAATGCAACAAATACTCCTGTAAACATGCTAATAAATGTTCCTTCATGCTCCATTGTTAGTTATTATAACAGCACAGTTCAATGAATGCAAACATTGATGGAACAGGAGCCTCAGCAACTTGGCACCCTGTGCAACATTTTATTTTTCCTGGATCACCATCTACTTTCTGGAAGAAGTTGAACAACTGTTTCACAACAACTTGGGATGGCATAGTGGCAAAGTGGTAGTGTTGCTGCCTTACAGCAACAGAGTACCGGGTTCTATCCTGACTATGGGTGTTGTCCGTATGGAGTTTGTACGCTTTCCCTGTGACTGTGTGGAATTTCCCCGTGTGCTCCGGTTTCCTCCCACACTCCAAAGATGTACAGGTTTGTAGATTATTTGGCTTTGGTAAAATTGTGAATTAGTGTGCTAGTGTTACGGGATGATACTGCTAGTGTATGGGGTGATCGCTGGTCAGTGCGGATTCGGTGGGCTGAAGGGCCTGTGTCTATGGTGTATCTGTGAGGTAAAATTAAGTAAAGTCTAAACTCATAAAGCTATCCAGAGAATATTAAAAAGCTCCAGCTTATACACTAAATGGCAGAGGTGTGTGGAGCATAAATTGAGACATTATTGAATGTGTATACCGGCACCTTGAAATTGTCATGTGAATTATACTCTGAATTGCCCGGGCCACTTCTGGGTGAATCAGTGCTCCTTCCCAATGGTCACTATTTCACCCTGACATAATGTATCGAACCCAGGTTAAGTCATTTTAATGAAAAACACCACCGTTAGAGTCGTTTTTAAAATTCTAATGGTTTTAATGGCTTATTTTACGAAAAGAACACAACCCAAGCACCTTATTCAATTACTACTTACGAGCAGTTTCAAACTGTAATAAATGACTTAATTGAAAAATCATACAGACTTTACTCCTACATAGGCATGAATCCAGCAGTATGTGAAAATGCCACTGTCATTCCAAACAATTACAGCAGATCTGTTGTCCAATGCATCCAAAATCATGACTGTTTAAATTAGCTGCATAGAGGTTACGAAGTCATCAGATTGCCAATAGCAGGTTCTTGACAAAGGATATGTTCACCCTGTCGCAATTTTATTTCACTTCTCGGATAAAGCAGTCATATGATTGTTTAGTTTGCTGCAGCCAATCAAAAATGGAAACAAACTATCTGGAGAATTAACTAGTTATCTCCTGGCACAGGAAGAAGGCCAAATAAGGTCAAAAAGTCATGTTACAGGAGCAGAATTAGTCCATTCGGCCCAATCATGGCTGATCAATCTCGCCCTGCTAACCCCATTCTCCTGCCTTCTCCCCATAACCCCAACACCCATTCTAATCAAGAATATATCTCTCTGCTTTAAAATATCCATTGACTTGGCCTCCACAGCCTTCTTTGGCAAAAAAAATCCACAGGTTCACCATCCTCTGGCTAAATGCCCAAAACCCCTACTGCTAAATCAAAAGATTTCCTCATCCTTCATGTTCTATTGTGGAAATATTCCATGGTTCTGTTGGGTTTTTACTCTCTTCAGGTTAGCTTTTGGGTCAAGATGTTCATGATTCAATTTTCCATGGTTTTTCATATGTGATTAATGCATAATTTGAGTTCTGGATGACCTTACAAGTTTAAGTGAGTGAGCCTAACTTGGAACTGCTTGGCATTTATTACATTTTATGTGCACAGTATAAATCCATGAACTGTGCTTCCTTTGACAGATTTCCTCAAGTAAAATAAAATGCAAATTAATCTGAAAATTGTCATATTCCATGTGCAGTATTCATCAAAACTTATCGCACAATAAGTGGGGGTGGGGGCAGAGGAACACCTCCAGGACTGTTTGGAGTCTGTAGACTGGGCAATGTTCAGGGTCTCGGCAACAGGCCTGAATGAATACACCACAGTCGTTACAGACTTCATAAAGAAATGTGTGGAGGACTGCATCCCTACAAAAACCTTCTGAGTGTTTCCCAATCAGAAACCTTGGATGAACCTTGAGATCCGCACTCTCCTGAAGACCAGACACCGGGCATTCATGTCTGATGATACAGTGGTCTACAAGAAGTCCAGATAAGACCTTGGTAAGGCCATCAAAAGGCCACAAGGGACTTCTGCTCCAAGCTGGAGGATGAGACAGATGTTCGGCAACTGTGGCGGGGCCTGAATGCAATCACCTCCTATAAGGCGAAATTAGGAGGCAGCTCGAATGTCGACGTAGCGTCACTCCCTGACGAGCTCGATGCGTTTTACGCACGCTTTGATAGGGAGAACACTGATGTGTCTTCTCGGGCCCCCATTCGCTGTGATGATATTTCAGTCACAGTCACAGTTCTAAAAACCTGTGCGGACCAACTGGCTGGAGTTTTTACGGACATTTTCAAACTCTCACTTCTGAGGTCTGAGGTTCCCACCTGCTTTAAAAGGGCATCAATAATACCGGTGCCCAAGAAGAGCACGGTGACGTGCCTCAACAACTATCGACCAGTGGCACTAACGCCGGTGGTGATGAAGTGCTTCGAGAGGTTGATCATGGCACAAATCAACTCCTACCTCGACAAAAACCTGGACCCACTGCAGTTCGCTTACCGCTACAACAGATCAACGGTGGATGCGATCTCGCTGGCTCTGCACTCCGCTCTGGACCACTTGGACAACAAAAACTCATATGTCAGGCTGTTATTCATTGATTACAGCTCGGCATTTAATACAATCATCCCCTCCAAGCTGGTTATCAAACTCTCAGAACTGGGTCTCTGCGCATCCCTCTGCAATTGGATCCTCGACTTCCCCATTCACAGACCACAGACTGTTTGAATTGGTGGAAAAGTGTCAGCCTCGATAACAATCAGCACGGGAGCACCTCAAGGCTGCGTGCTCAGCCCCCTGCTGTACTCACTCTATACTCATGACTGCGTAGCCGGTTATAATGCAAACTCCATCATCAAGTTCGCTGACGACACCACTGTTGTGGGACGTATCACTGATGGTGACGAGTCAAAGAATAGAAGTGATATCAATCGACTGACCAAATGGTGCCAGCACAATAACCTGGCCCTCAACACCAGCAAAACCAAGGAACTGATTGTGGACTTTGGAAGGGGTAGGATGGGGACCCACAGTCCCGTTTATATGAACGGGTCGATGGTTGAAAGGGTCAAGAGCTTCAAATTCTCTGAAGACCTCTCCTGGTCCGAGAACACTGATGCTATTATCATGAAAGCACATCAGCGCCTCTACTTCCTGAGAAGATTACGGAGAGTCGGTATGCCAAGGAGGACTCTCTCTAACTTCTATAGGTGCACAGCAGAGAGCATGCTGACCTGTTGCATCGTGGCTTGGTTCGGCTGCTTGAATGCCCAGGAGCGTAAAATACTACAAAAAGTAGTAAACACTGACCAGTCCATCATCGGCTCTGACCTCCCTACCATCAAGGGGATCTATCGCAGTCGCTGCCTCAAAAAGGTTGGAAGTATCATCAAGGACCCACATCATCCTGGCCACACACTCATCTCCCCACTACCTTCAGGTAGAAGACTGAAGACTGCAACGTCCACGTTCAGAAATAGCTACTTCCCCACAGCCATCAGGCTATTGAACTCACTCAAACAAAATGCTGAACATTAATAGCCCATTATCTGTTTATTTGCACTTTATCTGTTTTATTTATTGATGTGTGTATATATTTATACAATGGTATATGGACACACTGATCTGTTCTGTATTTATGCCTTCTATATTCTGTTGTGCTGAAGCAAAGCAAGAATTTCATTGTCCGGGACAAATGACAATAAACTCTCTTGAATCTCTTGATGTTTGTGTTTTTATTGTCCAAGCGGTCCGGTGCAGAGTGGAGAGCCAGGGAGATTGTACCAGTTGTGACAGTAAGCAAATTTTAGTGGGTTCAGGTTCTTGTTCAGGTAGGAGTTAATATGTGCCATAACCAACCTCTCAAAGACAATAAACTCTCTTGAATCTTGAATCTTGATAATACCTGTACAGACAAAACCGTATAAACCATTGAAAAATGCAGGGCAGTTGCTTATAAGTTCTTCCAGCCTTAAAAACAGATGTTGAAACAGGACTGTGCGCTTGAAACTGTAGGACAGTGATATAATAACTCACATGAATTGCAATGTGAATTAAGCATCCCTGCCCCAAGGGGGCATAAAATCAGCAAGAAGTGCAAAGTCATATAAGATGTGCTATTGTTGAGGGGCAATCTCTAAGAATAAGGGCTCCACTAATAAATTGTCTGGGCCATCTGCATAAAAACACTATATCAGCCCAGGTAGCATCATGGGCTTTTTAATTTACTGCTGTTGATATCCATGCCATTGCAAAATGCATTCATGTGCTACAATTTCATTATGATATTGAAGGCGTGTTATTTGATTGTATCACTATAATGCACTTGGTGGGCTCCATGTGAACATTTATTGAATGTAGGGGTTCATGGGGCTCATTGAAGTAATTTCCTGAAGTGTGATCATTGTACAGATAAAACTATATCATATAATGCATAAAAACATTGCAGTATGCAATAGAATTTCTAGCCCCAACATATCTAACGACACACTTCCAGAATAAAATTACGTATAATTTATTTATTTTTGTGTTAATTAGATTAAAACATATGGCGGCAATCAGATTCTATTTTACTTCACTTTTCCTTTACATGCTGTTTCTTGAATATTTGCTGCTGGCTATTTTGAAATGCAATGATTATTTTAAGCATTAAGTTTGTTTGTGCATTGACTTTGTGAAGTTAAATACTGTTTGAAAAAAAGTTAGGGTGATTCAGCACAAACAAATCTTGTTCTTACACAGTCTCTTTTTTTTCCTTTTTTTAAAATCTTTTTTATTAGAAGTAGACATATTATAAAGTATAGTTGCATATTATAGTAAAAAAACTTTTCATATACATCAGTCATACATTATTAAAATTTTCAATTGTCGATTAATTCTACTTCTAGTGGGTTTTTTTTATATAGAAAAAGAGAGAAAGAGAGAGAAAAGTTACAAATATCAAAAAAAACAAAAAAGCTGGAATGGATTATTTATAATACGTCATTGGAGATAGGTTGGTAGATTATAAAGTATGACTTTTCATCTAATCCTGTGTTCAAGTTTCAGTTGGGTTTTCGTGCCGGGCCAATCTATCCCATCAGATAATTAATGAATGGAGCCCATATTTTATCAAAAAGTTCTTGTTTGTCCATTAAGACAAGTCTAATTCTTTCTAGATATAGGGTCTCCGACATTTCCACAATCCACATTTTAATTGTGGGGGTCGTAGGGCCTTTCCAAAATTTTAATATTAATTTTTTCCCGGTTATTATACTGTAGTCGAGGAAATTTCTTTGGCTTGTTGTGAGTGTTAAACTTTGCTCTGATATTCCAAGTATTATTAATTTTGAGTTTGGATCCAGTTTTGTATTAATAACTTCTGAAATTATTTCAAAAATATCAGTCCAGAAATGTTTAATTTTTATACAATTTGCAAACGTATGTGTTAAATTAGCATCTAGATGTAGACATTTATCACAAATAGGAGAGATTTGTGGGAAGATTCTATTTAGTTTTATTTTAGAGTAGTGTAATTTATGTAAGACTTTAAATTATATTAAAGCATGTCTGGCATTTAACGAAAATTGATGTATATGTTGTAAACTTTCGTCCCACAAATCTTTCGTTATAGGATGACCTAATTCATTTCCCCGTGTGTGTCTATATGGTTCAGTCAGTGGTACCTCATTGTTTAGTAGGGTGTTATAAATATAAGCTATTAATTTTTCAGTGTTAGGATGCTTGTTCAAACATTCATCAAGGATTTCTGGTTCCCTAGTCCTGTAGACTTGTGTGTTAGATTTAACATAATCTCTAATTTGTAGATATCTGAAGAAATTATTTGAGTGCAGTCCATGATTCTGTTGTAACTCCTGAAATGAAAGAAAAGTGCCTTTCCCATAAAGATGTCCAATCTTTTTAATTCCATAATTTTTCCATTGTGTGAAACCCTTATCCAAAAAGGATGGTTTGAATAAGGGATTATTTACAATGGGAAGGCATAGTGGTATATTATTCAATTTTAAAACTTTTTTTAATTGTTTCCAAATTCGTATTCCACTATGTATTATGGGGTTCTCCTTATAGGTTTTTTTTGTGCAGTGTTGTGGTAGCAAATATGATCGGTCCAATTTCAAAAGGTAAACAGTCTTCCTTTTCCATCCTTAACCAATCTGGTTGTTGATCCAGTTCTTCCAGCCAGAAATTCATGTTTTTAATATGGACTGCCCAAAAATAAAACAAGAAATTTGGCACAGCCAAACCTCCATTTATCTTTGACTTACATAAATATTTTTTACTTATTCTATGATTCTTATAATCCCAGATTAAACTTGTAACAATGCAGTCGACTTTTTTGAAAAAAGTTTTTGGGATATATATCGGGATTAATTGAAATAGGTACAGTATTTGCGGTAAGAAGATCATTTTTATAGCATTAATTCTACCAAGCATTGAAATGGGAAGTGTTTTCCAGTATTGAATACAGATGGCACAATGGGCTAAGTGTTCGGCTGGCAACCGGAAGGTAGCCGGTTCGAATCCCGCTTGGAGTGCATACTGTCGTTGTGTCCTTGGGCAAGACACCTCACCCACCTTTGCCTGTGTGTGAATGTGTGTGAATGTGTGTGAGTGATTGGTGGTGGTCGTAGGGGCTGTAGGCGCAGATTGGCAGCCACGCTTCCGTCAGTCTGCCCCAGGGCAGCTGTGGCTACAGAAGTAGCTTACCACCACCGAGTGTGACTGAGGAGTGAATGAATAATGCGATGTAAAGCGCCTTGAGTATTAGAAAGGCGCTATATAAATCCCATCCATTATTATTATTATTGTGTAGTTTATTCAGTAAGGGTGGAAAATTTAGTTTAAATAAAGAGGTATATGTCTTAGTTACATAGATTCCTAAGTATTTAAATTTATCTTTAACTATTTTAAAAGGGGATTGTTGTAATGTATGTAGATTGAGTTTTGTTATTGGCATGATTTCACTTTTATTCCAATTAATTCTATATCCTGAGAACTGACCAAATTGAGTTGTTAAATTTAATGGATTTGGAATACTAGTTTCTAACTTTGTAATATATATTAGTACATCATCTGCATATAAGGAAATTTTATTCCTTGTTTCTCTAGTGTTATATCCGTATATTCCTGTATGGGTTCTAACGCTTTCTGCTAAGGGTTCGATTGCAAGAGCAAATAATAGTGGGGATAGTGAACATCCTTGTCTACAACCTCTAGAGAGGTTAAATTTAGTTGATAACATTTGGTTTATTAATATTCTAGCTGTTGGATTAGAGTATAACAATTTAACCCATGTACAGTACTTCTCTCCCAATTGAAATTTTTCCATCACCGAAAATAAATATGGCCATTCAACCTGGTCAAATGCTTTTTCAGCATCTAACGAAATAATTGCTAGATCTGCATTAGGAATTCTATTGGAGTTATAATATTGAATAGTCTTCTCAGATTATAAAATAAATAACGTTTTGGAATAAAACCTGTTTGGTCGGGGTGTATTAATTTGTTAATCACTAAGCTCAATCTATGAGATAGAATTTTAGTTAGTATTTTCTGATCAGTATTTAAAAGGGCTATTGCTCTATATGAACCTGGGTCTTCAAGATCCTTATCCGTTTTTGGTATGAGTATGATTGTAGATTCATTTAGAGTTTCTGGGAGTTTCTGTTGAGTGTAAGCATATTTGTACAGTGTCTGTAGGCGTGGAGAAACCAGGTCATAAATTTTTTTATAAAATTCAGAACTTAGACCATCAGGACCTGCAGCCTTTCCATTTTTTATAGATTTAATTGACTCTTCGATATCTTTTATCGTAATTTCAGCACCTAGTGATTCTCTCTCTTTCTGATCTAAACCCACAAGCTTACATTTCTGTAGAAATGTTTCCATTCCTGCTGATTGTTCTGTCATTTTAGATGAGTACAATTTTTGATAGTATTGTAAAAATCTATCATTAATATCTTTAGGCAGTGTTAGTGTTTCTCCCTTGTCTGTTCTAATTTTGTAAATTGTTTTTTCCCCGTCCAGTTTACGAAGTTGTCGCGCTAATAGTTTTTGTGGTTTATCACCAAATTCAAAATTTAATTGTTTTGAATGTTGATAACGTTTTATAACTTGGTCTGAGTATATCTTGTTCAATTTATATTTCAGTACTGCAATTTTATTGTGTTTTATCATGGATGGTGCTGCTGCATTTTCTATGTCTAATTGCCTTATTTCCATTTCCAATTTCTGTTGTTTGGCCCTATTCTCTTTGTTAAGAAATGATTGAGAAGAGATTAATGCTCCTCGCACAAATGCTTTAAATGTTTCCCAAAGAAGGGAAGCAGAGATTTCAGGGCTATCATTAGCCTCAAAAAACATATTAATCTGTTTACATTCATTACATACCTTTTCTTTTAAGATTTGGGGATTAAGTCTCCATTGTGGCTGTGTCTCTACCATTCCGTTTAGTTTAATCATAAATGTTAGTGGGGCATGGTCTGAGATTATGATATTATGATATTGCGAGTTATAGGTAAATGGGATAAGTTTTGAGTCTACTAAAAAGTAATCTATCCTTGAGTAGGTTTTATGTACTGGTGAGTAAAATGAATATTCTCGACCCGATGGGTTTTCAATTCTCCAAACATCCTTAATGTTGGTAGTATTAATATATGAGTTTAGAAATTCACTTGATTGGGATTTTAGTTTTCTTTGCGTTGATGATCTATCCAAATAAGCAGCCAATGTACAATTTAAGTCTCCACCGATTATTAAGTTTTGTTGTGTACATTCCGGGATATTGTTAAGTATTCTCTTAAAAAACAGGGGGCTATCAAAATTTGGTCCATACACATTAAGGAGAGTCACCTTTTTTGAGTATCTCCCCTATTATTACAATATATCTGCCTTCAATATCTTCTATCGTTGATATATGTTTAAAGGGTATACCTTTACGAATTAATATTGCAACCCCTCTAGATTTATGTGAGAATGAGGAGTGGTACGCTTTAGCAATCCATTTTGCTTTCAATCTATGTTGTGCTTCCTTTTTCAGGTGTGTCTCCTGGAGAAATATTATATCTATTTTCAATGATTTTAAATGAGCTAACACTTTGCCTCTCTTAATAGGTTCATTAATTCCCTTAACATTCCAACTACAGAATTTAATTCCTTCACCCCCAATTTTCCTATTCCCGTCTTGCATCCTGTGATTAGAGTGGTTAGAGCAGATGGCTCAGCCCCCTCAACCCTACCTTATACTCGAACATCAGGTAGATGAATTTTAAGTCTCGTCTGTTTTCCATCCGAACATATCTCCCTAAATAAAATATGTAATTCCACTCCAAATACAAAATATAATATATTATAAGGTAGAAGAGGTAATAAAAAATTGTATTAGTAATGTGTAATGGGGTTTTTTCACGGGGCGAGTTGACGCAAGATGTCACCAGAGTGAAGAGGTCGTGGTCCAGCACGAGTCTCGCACGATATAACGGGGGTAGATAAAGAGTTCCCACGGTACTCGGCATTTCTGTTATTTGTGCGAGTGACTTGTCCGTTTCCCGAGCTTTCGCGTTAAATCTTGAATGAACATCGTGAACTACACATGACACAAATGATGTAACTTTTTTTTTCACACACTATATATATCCTCCCTTGGTTGAATTGGCTCATTTGGAGACATATTTTACTGTGTATGTGGGAGACACAGATGGACTGAGCACAGTACCTCAGTCTTACTGTGTGTGGGAGAGGGGGAGAAAGAGACGTACACTCACAGAGGCAGAGTCTCTCAGCCTGTGTAAGAGGGAGGGAGAGAGAGAGAGAGGCACACACAAGGTGGACGTGAAATCTCACCTGCCTGTTTCAGTGACAGACACCCGCCGCCAGTAAATGAAGACACCCCCATCTGTCTCCCCCTCCTCTCCCTCGACTCCCCCACCTTTCCCTCCCAACTCCAGTCCCGTCCCGACCCCCTGGGAAACTGAATAGAGCAACAATATAGATATAGAAACTGAAACAATATAGAAACTGAATAGCGCAACATGGCAAAAACATCTCTGACACGCTTTACCCCCTTTCTTTGAGATTTTCTGGGAGCCATCTCTGCAAGTGTTCCTGTTAAAAAGATTATCCAACAATGACAATTAGGTGGGACGTCCTCGAAGGACACATACTCACCTTCTGTCCCCTCTGTCCAGCTTCCGGGTTTACCGTTCGCAGGAGTTCCCACGCGCTATATCTCTAAAATCTGAAGTTAGGTAATGTCTAAAGGAACTGCAGACACTGGTTAATGCTGGTTAATACGCACAGAAGGACACAAAATGTTGGTGTAACTCAGCAGGTAAGTCAGATCTGGGAAGAAAAACATAAAAAGCTGGAGTAAGTCAGCGGGTCAGGCAGCATCTCTGGAGAAAAAGAATAGGTGACGATTCGAATCGGAGCCCTTCTTCAGACAGCCTAATCGGAATTGAGTCTGAAGATGTGTCTCGGCCCGAAACATCAGCTTTTTTTCTCCAGAGATGCTGCTTGACTCGCTGAGTTACTCCAGCTTTTTGTGTCTGTCTTCGGTTTAAACCAGCATGTGCAGTTCACTCCTTACACGGGTCTCTGTACAACATTGATTGGTAGCGTTCCGGACCCCTGGATCCGAGGACTCCGACCTGTATCTCTCAAAGAAGTACATGTGAAAAATTTCTCACGGACCATAAAAATGCGTAACCTTTCAGTAAAGTCCCTTTTAAAGTCCCTTTTAAAGATTATAGTTATTTTCTTGAATCTCATTAACATAACTCATGAATAAGTTGATGTCCATATGCGGATGCAAATCTTTATTTTTATTTATTTTTTAAATTCAATCCCACAGAAGATAATTTTTACTCACCTTCTGTCCCCTCTGTCCAGCTTCCGGGTTCACCGTTCGCAGGAGTTCCCACGGTACCCGCAAGAGTTATTACGGATATCGCACTGGCCACTACGTTCATATAATGTTGCAATACTCAACCACAAGTGTACAAGTCAATCTTGGAGAAATTCAAACTTTCTTGAATTTTCTCCCGAGTGACCAAGTTACACGATGACCTGCCGTTAGAGCTACGGTGGTCCACGGTGGTCCACGAATGCCGTACTGTTATCGCACGAGGTTCCCACGATGTTAAACTCCGGTTAACTCTTGCGTCAAGTCGCCCCGTGAAAAGGCCGCTTAAAAGGTTGAAAAAGAAAAAAACTACAGCTAAGATTAGTGCAGTTAGTGATAGCCACCCTAATGTGGCTAAGCATCTAAGGACTTCCGTAGCTTTTGCTAAAAAAAAAAATTACTAGCTCCGTACTTTCCTTAAAAGAAATGTTTCAAATTCAGTGCAAGCAATTTATGGGGGGGGGGGGAAGGAAATAATGGTTATATTCCATTAATGATATAATTATTAGTCTCAAATTGAAATGTTAGTCTCGTATAACATAAACATTTGTCAAAGAACACTCAGAATCAAAAATATCAGAAAGAGAACCACTATACATTTTTAATTATAAAATACTTGGATCACACTTTACTTATATTTCATACTTTTAGTTAATTCTTAGTTGATCCAGTTAGCAATAATTAGTATTAATTAGTATTCTTGATTATTAATAGTTGTTAGAAACTAGTACTAAAATGTAAATATTATATATCAGTAGCAAGATATTTGCCCAATTCTTGTTGCAGATTTTGGGCAGCTCTTAAATATAATAGTTTAGAGTGTAGAGTTCCATATCTTCTCTGCGGGATAACAATATCCAGGTAAGTGTTGAGTGTTGAATATTATTCAATCTTCGGTCTTATCCTCAATACTCTTGGCGAATTCAAGTGCTTCTGTGTGCTTGATGAAGAAGTGTTCCTTCTTCTTGTAGGTAACTCTTAATGTTGCGGGGTATAACAGTCCGTATCTCAAATCTTTTATGTTCTTCAGTATTCTTCTTGTTTCTGTAAACAACGCTCTCTTCTTAGCAACTTCCACAGGATAATCTCTAAATATACTAATCTTATCTCCTTCAAATACGAGATTTCTGCTTTGGACAATTTTCTTCATCATATCATCCAAAACATGGTCATATTGCACCTTTACTATCAGTTGTCTTGGAGGGGCGCCCTCCCTTGGGCGACGTCTCGATACTCTGTGTGCTCGGGCAAGTAATGGTGCTTGATCCAGGTTCAATACTTTTTTCAGTAGCTCTGCAGCAAATTCACAGTCTCTTGGGATTAGTGATAATTTACCTCCACCTATTGTGGGCACTTTGCTACCTCATGTCACCAAGGTGAGATTCACAGATATTCCCACAAATGGGGAAAAGGGTAGATAGGTTGTTAGGCACTCCTTTCACCATTTACACGCGATCTTTGTGTTCTCCCAATGCATGGATTTGAGGGACTCACTGCCTTCTTGGATGCTTCTCCTTCACTTTGACCAGTCAAGGCTAGCGATTCCCAGGTGTCAAGCATTTGTTCAGAAGTTTTTACCATGTCCTAGAATTTTTTTAATTATTGCTTGGCTATTGTAATGAAACATTTTTCAAAACTAACATGATGACAGGCCAATTTCAATGAATAAAAGATAGATCCACTGTTTCTTGGGTGCAGAATTTAATTGCTACTGAGAAATCATATATTGGATAATAAATGGCAGTTTCGGATCCTCAATTGCACAATAATGCATTAAGATCTAAAAAAAATTATTGTATTCATAAATTGCTATCCTAAAGTAAATGTATCAACCTGACCTTTTGAATTTATCTCCAATTGAATTATATACAAGTGTAATAGCATACACTTGATTAAAAAAAAAAGGCGGATTCATCACTGTATATTTTGAGAGAGAAATGATAATTCACACAGCAATAAACTGATTACCCTCCTGTGGAGCAAAATTGTATCAGCACACAGGAGGCAGAAATCTCTGAATCTCGACAAAGCTGTTTCAGACAACTTTACCGCATCTATACAGGAAACTAATTTGGACCAGCTGTTGTGTGGTTTAAAGCTGGAATTGGCATCTGCCATGAAAATAGGGCCTATGTCTTGCTCAAGGGTTCTTTAATGAAACCAGGTATGTTCCATTTGCACACAGATGGTGCATCTCACATAATTGGCAGATGTCATGCACATGGCACACAACTAAGTGTGAGCACGTACACTTCCAGCCTCAGAAGACACAGATTACAGTTGTTGATTATTCGGATAGAATCCAGGCTTTTGATGCCAAATAGCACAAAACCCAAACCAACAAATCAACCAACCTGTGGCACCGCTTGTCTTAAAACATTTTCTGCAGATGGTGCTGGTGGAGAACACTAATAGTCTAGCTTTAAAGTGCCTGGCTAAAATTAAGATGTAATCCAGAAGGCTCAATGATCTGGATCAATCCTCACAGTCACACTGAAAAAACATTAGCAACTAAAATAATAGGGATTTTTTGTAAATGAGACCTATGAGTTTAACGATAAAAACTTGTTTTTAATTATATAGATTATATTTTTCCAGACCCCAAGTTCTGCATCTTGCTCTGCTTAGTATAGATCTTGACAATGCATATGTGCAAAGGGTTGACAGGAAACCCGTTTTGGTAAGGTGCAAAGCTGGCAGCCACCTTGCTGTCACATGTTTTACACCATCATACTGTCATGATCTACCTCTGTTTACAATGTATTTAAAAAAAAGTATTCTGAGAAAAATTATTGCCACATAACAACTAAATTCTAAGTTGATTCAACAGATTTTTACATGGCCTGCATGCTATTGCTTGCCCCATTTCTCTCTTCAGTTAAAACCAATCAAATAATATATCCACATTCATGATGGCAATTTTAAAGTTTAATTTGGACTGCTTAAAATATGCCTAATTAATCTGGAATTTGACTATGGGGTTATTTATTACTTTAATTTCAGGAACAATCAGATGATATTGAGATATTTAATCCTTATTGGCACAACGGGACATTGATAAATGAATGAACAGATCAGCTAGGCTTTTGGTTTGGTTTCTTTAATGTTGATTTTATGATGGTAATGTCTTTTTAACGGTAAAAAATAGTAAGATTAAACGAGAACTTACCAGTTTGAAGTTTGATCTGTATTTTATGAGGAGTTACGATGAGGGATTACGTGAAGAAGCCCGCTAGGACGCATGCGTGTCATTCTTCAAAGCAGCGGTGTGAATTCACAGATAACTGTAATGACTAAACATAGTAAGATTAGAGAAGAGGTACCAGTTAAGTATATGATCAGGGTGGGAGCGGAGGGCACGTAATCCCTCATCGTAACTCCTCATAAAATACAGATCAAACTTCAAACTGGTAAGTTCTCGTTTAATCTTACTATTTTACTTCGGAGTCACGTGAGTGACTACGTGAAGATTTCAAAGCTCTGTGATTTCATGCCGTGGAAACGAGTCCATGCACACGTCTGCCTTGACTGTGGGAGGAATAGTGTTAACATAATTGCACATGATTCGTTATTGAAATCATAAAATTTATTAACACAAATTATAACCCCATTTATGGGTTTTTAATTAATTTACAGAATTTTAAATTTTTTCTGCAAATGTTCCAGTTTTCACCACTGGTTTATTGTAAAATAACTGGAAAGTTCTTTCCCCTGACCATCCTGCTGCTTCGAGGACTTGGTCCATGGGCACATCCAGTTGTACTGCTGCCGATGTAGCTGCAGCCCTGGTGGAATGAGATTTAACCACGTTAGTATCCACCCCAGCCTGCGTCAGTACCAGTTTCAGCCATCTCGAGATCGTCTGGACCGTCACTTTTTTGTGAGGTTTCTTATGGCTGATCAGCAGTCCCTTCTCATTGCCCCTTAGGATTTTTGTTTGCTCCATGTATAGTGATAGATGTTTAACTATACAGAGGCGGTCATCTGCAGGGTATGACCTAAATTGGATATAGAGGCCTGCTGATCCCTGTCTGTTCTGTTTTACTAGTTCGTAAATATGGAACGTAATATCGTCAGGTGAGGAGGTCATGTTGTCCAGTCTGAGTTTGTGCAGTGACTGAACCCTCTGTGCCGTGACCAATGCCATTAACATGACTGTTTTTAACGTTAGTCTGTGTAGGGACAGGGTAGATGCTGGTGACCAGTTCCTGAGTGCTTTCAGGACAATGCTTACATCCCATATATGGGAGTACCTGGTTTTTGGGTTTTTTTTGTTAAATATTCCCCTCATGAGCTTGGTTACCAGAGGGTGAGTCCCTACCGTGTAACGCTCTGTCCCTTGCCATTGGCATGTCGACAGGGCACTTCTGGCGCTGTTGATGGCACTGTAGCTGAGCCCCTCATCATAGTGGAGGCCTGCCAGATATTCCAGAACAGATGGGATGTTGATATTTCTGTTAGTGATTTTGTTCTTATGACAGTAGGTTTCCCACTTTCTGATGTAGACCAGATATTGTTTCTTGGTTGATTCTCTTTGGGCCGCCGAGATGATGTTTGCTGTTCGGTCCGTGAGTCCCAGTTGTAGAAGTGGTGTCTTTAAACTCTACAAATTAACAGGTTCAAGCTTTTATGGCTTGGATGGCTATCCCCTGTCACGGGATGTAGTAGTAGATCTGGTCTGTGTGGGATAGTAATACATGGTTCTAATACCATGTTTTGCACCACTGGGAACCATGGTTGTGTAGGCCAATCGGGTACTACCAAAATACCAGACGCAGAGTCTTGTTGTATTTTCCTTAATACCCGACTGATGAGGCAGAAGGGAGGGAATGCGTAAATAAACAATTTCCCCCAATGCAGCGAAAATGCATCTGTTGCCGCTGCCCCAGGGTCTGGTTCCCATGAAAAATAGTTAGATATCTGGTTGTTTAGTCTGGATGCGAAAAGATCGATATCCGGTGTTCCATATTTTGCTGTAATATCACTACACGTTTTGTTTAACATCCATTCGGTGTTTTCATTAAATTTGCGTGACCTGGTGTCTGCCACTAAATTTAGTCTCCCTGGTAGGTAAGTGGCTGATATCCAAATATTTCTCTGGATGCACCATTGCCAAATTGAATTAGCGAGATTGTCACATGATATCGATTTGTTGCCGCCCATGTGGTTGATGTATGCTACCACAGTGGTATTGACTATTTGTAATCTAACATGCTGGTGGTGTGATCCAGTACAATATGACTTAAGGCCATGAAATGCACCCAACATTTCCAAGTAATTTATACCCAGTGTGAGTAAGAAGGATGCCTCCTGCGCTGTCCATCTACCTCCACAGCTGGCGATGGTATTGGTGGCTCCCCACCCTAGTGCACTGGCATCAGTTTGTAGTACCATCGAAGGGTTACTGACAATGATTGGGTTGGAACAAAGCCAGATGTTATCTATCCACCATTTTAGTTCCGTTTTGGCTTGGATTGGTAGTCTCATAGGTCTGTCAAAGTGACCTGCATTAATTTTTAGAGCTTGAATTTTGGCTCTCTGTAAGTTTTGGTAATGTAGGGGTCCAAATTGTATGGCTGGGAAAGCAGCCACCATTTTACCAATTACTTTAGCTACCAATCTGATGGATGGGTTTCTGATGTCAATGAGGTTGCGGCAAACCTCTATTATTTCTCTGGCCTTTTCCTTAGGTAGTGTCACCGTCATGTGAACTGAATCAATGGTGAATCCCAAGTAGTCCATGGTAGTGGACGGTGTTAGTTTAGATTTAACTGGATGGATGATAAATCCCAGTTTTTCAAACAACTGTTTTGTGGCTGTTACAGTTAGTATGGCTAATTCCAAAGTTATGCCCACAATGAGTATGTCATCTAAATATGCCATAATCATGTGTTTGCGTTTCCGTAGAAACGCTAGGGCTGGTTTCAAGATTTTTGTGAACAGCATGGGGGCTGATGTTAGACCATTTGGCAGTGCTTTATATTGCCACTGTTTTCCCATCCAGTTGAATTTTAAGTAACATCTGTGGTCACCTCGTATGGGTACTGAATAGTAAGCATCTTTTAAATCGATGCTAGCCATGAAGTACCCTTTGGAAATTAGTTGTTTAGCAGTAACAAAGGTTTACATTTTAAAGTGAATATATTGTACAAATGTATTCAATGTTGTCAGATCTATGATGATGCGACAACCACCATCTTTTTTGGTTTTGGTAAATATATTGGACACGAATTCTAATGGTTCGTGTCGCGTTTGCTCAATTACACCTTTTATGTAAAGCCGCTCCAGTTCAGCTTGTGCTTCTGTTATTTCCTTATCAGAGAGCACAAACTCTCGGTTTGGTTTATGTTGAACTGGAGGGCTGTTTTCGTGTATAAACTCTAAGGTATATCCCTGGATACTGCTTAAGACGTAAGTATCGGTTGTTAGCATGCTCCATGCATTCAAAAACCAGTATAGTCTTTCCCCAATCTCCATGCTTCCCATATTATTTGGGGAACCAGACCCACCTACCTCCATTGTTACCAGTGGCAGGGCTACTTCTTCCTGAAGTTCTTCCGTTGCTATTGTGCTGGTGCTTGGTTTTTCGGGTTGGTTGCTGGTGTTGTTGGGGTTCCCCGCATTTTCCAGGAAGGCCGGCCTGGGCCATGGCCTAAAAAAGACTCATGTTTGGAGTGCTGTGCCCTCGAACTTTCACCAGTTCCACTGGTGGGTGCGTAGGGGTGCTGTCGTAGGCTGTGGTGGGTTTTTGCAGGGTGGGTTGTTCCGTTTATTAACCCCAAAGTTTTTGCTTCTTCGTCTAGCTCCTTTACCTGGTTCGATAAGTTGCCTCCGAACAGGAGAATGGATGGTTTGGTGGCTCCAGGTTTACCCAGTCCCGCGAATTTAGGATTAAGTGTCGGCTGTATGGCACCTTTTCTGATGCTGTTTAATTCGTGCTGGGTGTTGCAGAACAGTGCCAGCGCGTCCTGTTGATCTTGGGACATAACCCTGTCGTCCACAGTGCGGGCAAATGCCGTTATTCCTGCAGTCAGCAATTTTAGGACTTTTTGAAGTTTCACGTCCATACTTCTGACCCCTGTTCCAGATGTGTTTCCAGATGCAGCTGTTGATGATTGGGACGTTTAGGGAAATGCAATTGCCTGGTGCCATATGTCTTCCTGTCGTATCCACTACAGCCTGTTCTTGTAACTGGTTCAGTGACATATAGTCAATACTGGCAGCAAGCTTTGGCTCCAGATTTGCCCCAGTTTGTTCTGGCTGTATGAAATTTGCCACCATATCCAGCAAGTTTTCTTTTTCTTGCACCCCATGCACACTTGTATGTTCTTCCGCGGACCCCTCTTCCAGGTCAGCCCAGAACTGACCCGAAGTGCTCCCCTCCGATAAGGTGGAGACACTATGCAGCCCTTGGAAAGGTACTGCTGTGGGTTTGATATAGGGCCCACAGTGGCCTGACTCCAAATCCCGGAGCCGGTCACGCTGGAGCAGATGCTTCAAACACATTTTCAATAGGGTTCAAGGCTCTCGGTCGCTGGCCTCCCGCGGTGTATCAGAGTCGGACTCCTCCGAGTCCACGACTCTGTTTGTTTTGTGTTTTGCCTTGCCGCCCGGCCGCGTTGATTTGGCCGGCGCGGCGGCTATACAGGGCACAGCTAATCCCACTATGGGTGATCTCAGTGCCGACGGCTGCTTTTGCTGGCTGTCCGCTGCTCCGCGGTCCTCCCTGACCAGCTTCGTCGCAGCCCTCGTTGTCTTTTTCCCCATTCTCCGTCTGTAGTGGGCAAAAAGGCAAAAAGACCGCAGAGTAAAAATCTTACCTGCAATAGCGGCTTTTTAAATTGCCGCCGCGGGGGAACGTCCTTCCACCACGTCTGACGTTTCGCAATACGTGTAGCGCAATGACACGCATGCATCCTAGCGGGCTTCTTCACGTAGTCACTCACGTGACTCCGAAGTAAAATTGGTATTCACAGCCTGTCAGCACCTAACAGTATAAACCAGATTAAACCCAAAACTTTGAGTGAGATCCAACTTTTCTGAGAAGCCATCAGATGAATGGTTGGTTGTGTTTGGCCCTCCTTCTGGTCTCAAAGTGACTGAGATCAAGTTAATGAAATAAAATCAAGATGGGCAGTATGCTTTTAAAAATAATATGTAAACTCCTTCACTTTGTCATATTAGTCTTATGAGGAAGAAAGAGTAAATTTGGTAAAGGAAACCAATTCATGTGTCTTATTTTAGACTAGTCACCTTCTTTAAGATGTAATCTACAGCTTTATACATTTCTCTCATTCTCATTGCTACCAATCAAACTGGAATTTAACTGAAATTGTTTATCGTAAAGAGCTACAGCATTCAAAGTCACCAGTTCAAGAGTTGATTCTTATTTAACTAAGGTGCTAGCTTCCGGAGATGTAATTTATAAGTATCAGCAGAGAATTCATCTATTTTATTGTCGACTATAGATCATAAATGTAATTAAAGAAAATTCAATTAAAAAATGCACCCTCAGCAGAATCCATGCATTTCTCATATTTTTAATGGATGAATGCATCCAAAGGATTAACCAGGTTGTGTTGTAGAACATACAGTAGTTCATTTCTTAAACTCATAACCATGGTTGATTAAAAAAATAATTGCTGGATGAAATCAGCATTTGTGAAGGGAGATGGACAATTGACGATTCGGGTTCATCCAGACTCAAAGTGCAATCAGTCTAATGACAAACTGATCATTATCAAGACACACAAATAAAAATGCTTCAAAATGTGAATTAATTTCAATGGCAGTGTAGTTGCCAGAGAATAGGTTGTATCTGACACATTCATAGTTTCTCCATTGATTTCAGTGGAAGAATATAGAACATAGAACAGTGCAGCACAGGACAGGCCCCTCTGTCCACAATGTCTATGCCGAACATGATGCCATGATAAACTAAGCTCATATTCCTGCACAAGATCTATATCTCTCAATTTCCTGCATATATTCATATGCCACCTAAAAGGACTGACACCACTATTGTATCTGCCTTCACCACTACCTTTTGCAACACGTTCCAGGCACCCACCATCCACCTTGTAAAGCAACTAGCCACGCATATCTCCTGCATAGAAACATAGAAACATAGGTGCAGGAGTAGGCCATTCGGCCCTTCGAGCCTGCACCGCCATTCAATATGATCATGGCTGATCATCCAACTCAGTATCCTGTACCTGCCTTCTCTCCATACTCCCTGATACCTTTAGCCACAAGGGCCACATCTAACTCCCTCTTAAATATAGCCAATGAACTGGGCTCAACTACCTGATGAAGGCATCTTTTTGCCTTCATCATAAACTGATGCCCTCTAGACTCTGGGAAAAAAGGTTCTGACTGTCTCCCCTATCTATGCCTCTCATAATTTTATGTACTTCTATCTCGCCATAAGAGATTCTGATGAAAGGTCATTGACATGTTACCTTAATTCTATATATCTTTCCACTGACACTGTATTTCTTGCATTTTCTCATTTTATTTCATATTTCAGATTTACAGCATTTATTTTCTTAATAACTGGATTGAATACATGATAATCATTTTCAGCTTGAGACCCCCTACTGATCGGAAGCTGCCTTCAGTGATTTGTTGCTGCTGCACACGAGTGTGGGTTGGGGAGGGACACAAGATGGTCCCTTTCATGCCATTACCCTTTCGTCAGGTACAGCAGGCAGTGAAGAAAGCAAATGGTACGTTGGCCTTTATAACAAAGGGAGTAGAGTATAGGAGCAAAGAGGTCCTTCTGCAGTTGTACAGGGCCCTAGTGAGACCACACCTGGAGTATAGTGTGCAGTTTTGGTCCCCTAATTTGAGGAAGGACATTCTTGCTATTGAAGGAGTGCAGCGTAGGTTTACAAGGTTATTTCCAGAGATGGCGGGACTGTCATATGCTGAGAGAATGGAGCGGCTGGGCTTGTACACTCTGGAGTTTAGAAGGATGAGAGGCTATCTTATTGAAATATATAAGATTGTTCAGGGTTTGGACACGCTAGAGGCAGGAAACATGTTCCCGATGTTGGGGGAGTCCAGAACCAGGGGCCACAGTTTAAGAATAAGGGGTTTCACTTAAACTCCATTTAGAACGGAGATGAGGAAACACTTTTTCTCACAGAGAGTTATGAATCTGTGGAATTCTCTGCCGCAGAGGGTGGTGGAAGCCGGTTCTTTGGATACTTTCAAGAGAGATCTAGATAGGGCTCTTAAAGATAGCAGAGTCAGGGGATATGGGGAGAAGGCAGGAACAGGGTACTGATTGGGGATGATCAGCCATGATCACATTGAATGGTACTGGCTCGAAGGACCGAATGGCCTACTCCTGCACCTATTGTCTATTGTCTATTGTCCCATCACAGTCCCTTGGTTAGTGATCGACTGCGGGAGCTCCAAGCCGCATGAGCTTCGACCACCACAATCACGGGAGCTTCGATCTCCCCGATGCGGGAGTTTCGATCGCCAGCTGCGGAAGCTTCGATCGCCCCGACTGCAGATGGTTCGACTGCCCCGCTGTGTGGTGGATGTTTATGTTAACTTTTATGTAGTTGTGTGTCTTGTTGCTTTTTTCTGGTGTGACTGTATGGTAAATCAAATTTCACTGTACCTTAAATGGTACACGTGACAATAAAGGACCAGTGAACCATTGAACCATTGAAGATAAGTGTAGGCAGTTTATGGCTCATCTGAGGTAAATCAGAACAACAGAACATCCATCCCACAGGCTGGATGTGGCCCTTGTGTAAGATGTTGTGCACTTCTTCTACGACCGTTCATCACTGGGATACTTCTGGTGTAATCTGTGTAGCTGTCCTCTCCTGATCACGTTGGGGCAGATTGTTACATTTTTCGACTTTAGTTTGAATTCAGCCTTTTGAAACTTTTTGTTGGAAAGCGTCAAATAAAATTAGTAATTAGAACATGACTCAGATTTCTATTTTATTTAACACATTGATAAGTTACAGGCTTTACAAAATTAATATATTTGCCTTGAATGGCCTGCACCAGTTGTGACTTTTAACATTCCCAGAGAGCACAGGCATTGAAATTCAATGTCTGCTGGGTGCTAATAAGTTGAAGATGTGAATGAATTATTGCATTTGAAATGAAGAACTATACTTCTCTCCACTCACCAACCCGTGGTCCTTTGTTTTGGCTTACACCATAAAGAGATAATTAATATGTAGCGCAGGTCTGCGTTTCCTTAAAATACTTTGATTACTGCATAAGCATAAGTGTGGAATAACATTTTAAAAGGCAACAACATATGGAAACAATTACTTTTAATTTTATATAATTATTGTTTTATTGCATATAATTGGGGTAGCTAATTTTTTGACATCAAATCCAGCATTTTGATTGATAGAGGCCATTAATGCATTTAATTAATAACAGTTATAAATAATTACTAAAATGCTGAGGTTTCCACTAAAATTATGAAAACATTTTTACTCATAAATGTGGAAGAGAATTGCCATTCAGATCTATGATTTCTATTAAGATCTGTCAGGAATCTGTTTAAAAAATATATCATGTCATGTTTGACTGCATGAGTTCTAGAGATAACTCATCAATGAACATTTTCCTACAGTAACAATCACTATAATGCACCTCTCTGCTGTTGGTGAATGCTTTTAAGTCTTTCCACTATTACTTTATCCACTCAGTGAAGTCAACCTCCAGCTTAAAAAGTCCCACAGAATATCAATAAATACCACACAGTACAGGATGCAATCCTAGTTACTGATCCTGGGATACATCACTAAGGCTCTAGGCCCTTATATTCCTGACCTCGTTGGCTCCTGTTGGATTTATGCACTTTCCTCCATAAACCACCCAGTTGGTGGAATTCCTGGTTTGCCTTCTACTTGTATTATAATTCTGAATTGCATTCATTGTGATCTGGATGATTCTGATCGGGTGGTGGAAGTACTTGAGAATGTTATGGTTAAAGCAATATATTGATTCCTATATGAATAATGCAGTGTGTCTGTCACTATATCCAACAATACTTTAGTATTTGTACTTAACAGCATGAAAAATCCTTCAATCAATATAATTGAAACTAATTAACTGAGTATTTGTCTCATTGGTGTTTAAGGGTATTCCATGCACAATTACAAGTTAATCATGCGTGTATTCATGTGTCATGTGTTTGCACTTGCGTGTGTGAATTCCAGCTGACAGCATATACAGTCTCAGTGGTTTTGAGCCTGACATGCAGCAGATGACTGAATGAAATTGGAACCTGATGCGACCCGTTGAAACTAATGAATTGATGCCATCAAAACAAGTACAGCAAATTGATAAACTATACAGAATATCAGTATATCAGAATATCATAGAGAAAGTGTTTCCAAAGACAATTAACATAAGTTACAACAGCTGACTCTTTGCTGAGAGGAATGACTTTAATGAAATGAATAGTTTCTAAGGTTTGAAACAGTAGCAACAGTGCAAATAATAACAGGAAAAGTTAGAAACTGCTTTCGCCTGACCAGTTGGATAACAGAACTTACAACATAGCCATACTGAACTGAAGAATCCTTGTTAAGAAATCATAACTGTTACTTAACAAACCATATGAATACATTTGGATTGTCCAGTGACTACCTATGGCTCTGAGAACTGAATTCTGGACCAGTTTCTTTGCAAGTTTCTTCAATTAATATTTAGTAATCTAAGACATCCAATAGATCATGTCTATAATTTTGCAATTTATTTTGTGCATTTTAAAACAAATTTGGAAAGTATTCTTATTATTGTCAAAGTACTTGAACACGATTATTTATTATGTATATATACATTTTAATATTAAAATAACGTGGCATATTCTCCATAAAATTTGTATATTTGGCATTTCACTTTTTGAGTTTAAGTGTTTAATTTCTAAATTAGATAGAAGTGGTAAACATAGGTTTTATAATTAATCTGAAGTGCATGAAATACTGTATCAGTTGTATCACAAAGATTGGTTGAGGGTTATTATTGCTAATAAAACAATAACATTTGTACTTATCTTTATTCAACATTTGTTGGCATTAATTGAATTACAGGATGGATTGGTCCATTTTCTAATAATAATAAACTGTGAGGGCAGTCTTAATGAACTAATTGCAAAGCATTTACTAATCCATTGAATAAGAATAAAGGAAACAATTCTAAAACCTAAAAATTACAATATTTTCTGAGCATGCTTCATCCACGATGACTTTATTACTGATATTCGCACTGTAGCTAACTTTGCAAAAAGGCTGAGAAAGCATAGCATTGACTCAGTATTGACAGACTTATTTTATCATAGGCTCTCCATTTTGGTCACAGATGACTTGCTTCCTCTTTATTTCTACTGCATTCACACTCTACCACAGGCAATGTCCATTATGAGAGTCTGGTGTCAAGCAAGTGATTGATGTAACCTACCTATTGGAGTTTGCCGAGTGTGATTAGAATCGCGGTGCTGGGAAATCTTGGTCTTTCAGAGGAGACTGATGTTGATTTGACTGTAATTCCAATAGATTTGGAAGATTTTCTGGAGACAGCATTTGAGCTACCTCTGGTGCTTTTAAATGGCTGTTTAAAGCATGCAGGAGGACAGGAATCACTGCTGCTCAGTGGAAAAGGAACAGTGCAGTATTGCATGTTTTGAACTTTGAACACTCCTTTCCTCAGACAGCTAACGTTTGTGACTATGCACAGGAAGAACTGTAAATTGCATTGCTGACAATTGGCTTCAGCAAGAGGTGACTTCCAAGATGTGAGAGGTGGGCCATGTTTTCATGGTCTTGCTATGGACCTTTATTGACTCAGATGTGATGTAAAGCAGGGACTCAAGATGGCAGTGGTGGATGTTGAATGGTCAGTGGCTGTAAAAGGTCTCCAAGCACACCTCCCGTGCCCTCAGAAAGTTCCCTGAAATTCTGTGCTCATTTTGGACCGCAGAATCAGGTGACCTTGGCCCACTGAAGCAGAGGGCGGCTGTGGGAGGAATCGAGCAGTGCTTCGCAGTGATCCTGGATCGAAGTGTTGTGGAGGGCCCCGCTGCAGGCCCAACTGTAGCCAGGTGGAAGTGGAAGGAGCTGATAACATTGTGCAAGGACAGGCCAACCCTTGCATCATTGATTCAGTGGTGCCAGGTCACCAGGCCTTAAAGTGAGAAAATTGAAATTGTTCACTTCCTTAGGCCATGATCGGACTTGTCGGAGACTTGAGACGTGTAAATTGCATCTCTTCATGTGTTGTTCCATAAGAGGACCTTCTTACAGCTATTTCACTCTTTAAATGATTAGACTCTTGTATAGTATGATTTGAGCCTCCTTTGTTCCTGGGTGTTCAAGTTACTAAACCATATTGTGATGCAACCAGTTAGTATGCTCTCCATCGCAGTCCAGTAGAAGTTCAATAGTGTATTGGTGACATACTAAATCACCTCATTCTTCTGAAGAACTAGAGGCATTGATAAGCTCTCTTTGTGGTTGCATCAAAGTGCTGGGCCGAAGGCAGATTTTCAGAGGAATTCTTCAGGAACCTGAGGCTGGTGACTCTCTCTCCCGCAGATGATAAAGACAGTGACTAGTGGAGTTCCGCAAGGGTTGGTGCTGGGGCAGCTTCTCTTCACGTTGTACATTAATGATTTGGATGAGGGGATTGAAGGCCAAGTATTCAGATGATGCTAAGATAGGTGGAGGGGCATTCAGTGTAGAGGAAGCAATGACTGCAGAAGGATGTGGACAGGTTAGGAGAGCGGGCAGATGAGTGGCGGATGAAATTCAGTATAGAAAATTGCGCAGTCATGCATTTTGGTAATAAGAATAAAGGAGTAGATTATTTTCTAAATGTAGAGAGAATCCAGAAATCGGAGGTGCAAAGAGACTCCCAAAAAGTGAATTTGCAAGTCGAATCAGTAGCAAGGAAGGCAAATTCAATACTAGCATTTATATCAAGAGGACTGGAATACAAAAACAGAGATGTAATGCTGAGGCTCTACATTCTTGTCAGGCTGCGTTTGGAGTAATGTGAGCAAATTTGGGCCCCATATCTGTGGAAGGGTGTGCTGGCTCTGGAGAGGGCCCAGAGGAGGTTTACAAGAATGATTCCAGAAATGAGTAGGTTAGCATATGATGAGCATTTGATAGCACTGGGCCTCTACTCGCTGGAGATTTGAAGGTTGAGGAGGGACCTCAATGAAACTTACAGAATAATGAAAGGCATAGATAGAGTGGATGTGGAAAGGATGTTTCCACTGGTGGGAGGGTTTGGGACCAGAGGTAATAGCCTCAGAATTATAGGGCGCTCTTTTAGAAAGGAGGTGAGGAGGAACTTCTTTAGTCAGAGGGTAATTAATCCGTGGAACACATTGCATCAGAGGGTTGTGGAGGCCAAGTCAGTTGATATGTTTAAGGCAGAGATAGACAAGTTCTTGATTAGAACGAGTGTCAAAGGCTATGGGGAGGAGGCAGGAAAATAGGATTATAAGGCAGAGATCGGACATGATTGAATGGCGGAGAAGACTCGATGGGCTGAATGGCCTAATTCTACTCCTATAACTTGTGAACGTGAGCGTTATGGATCCTTGGGACTCCCTTCCTGATATTAACAATCAGCTCCTATGTGTTGTTAACATTGAGGGCCAGATTGTTGTTCTGGCACTGTTCAATCAGATTAACAATCGCCTCCAGTGCTGTGACTCAATATTACCCATTATTTGTCCAACAACGGTAGAATTGTTGGTGAATTTAAATATGGCATTGGAACTGTGTCTGGCTACATAGTCATGAGTATGCATATGTTTGATATCCTTGCCATATCCTTATTGGAATTGTACCAGATATATTAATTCTTAAATGTATTGTGGCCATTCATACCTTCTTTGTTTCATATCGACGGCCATTCCCCACATTCTTGAATATTTTACATCCAGTTTTATTTATTATCTTATCCAAGGTTCCTGACGGAGCTTTGCTATATCTTACACAATATATAAAATTAATTATCTCAGCCTTTGTTTCATCTGTCTCAACATGGCCTGTTCCCTGCACATCATGGATGACCTCATGGTCATATCACATTTTCACTATTGAAGGTTGGAATTTCTCCCACTGCAACTTTACTGTAAACAATCAGTATCTGTGTATGTACTTTGGTTACATTAAGGAACCAGTGATGTCCAGGAGATGTAATCAGTGTAAACATCATAAAACTGTCATTTAAAATGATAGTGACATTTGTTGACACATTTGTATTCCAGTGATTTCAATTGCCAGTTATTTCATGTAGTATTGATAGAACACTGGGGTTCTGTAATATCAACATGGAATATTCTCTGGAATGTCAGAGGTTGTGAGAAGACTTGCTAAAAGTACATAAAATTATGAGGTAAAGATGGTGTAGACCATCAGAACTTATTGACCCAGGGTGTAAATGTCCAACACCAGAGGGCATAGTTATAAAGTGAGAGGGGGAAAGTTTAATGGAGATACGCAGGACAAGTTTTTTTACACAGAGAGAAGTGACGCCTGGAACACATTGCCAAGTGTGGTGATGGTGGCTGATACGATAGTGGCATTTAAGAGGATTTTCGATAGCCACATGGCATGGAATAGAGTGATCTGGATCATGTACAGACAGATGATATCAATTTGACTTGGCATCATGTTCGGCACAAACATTGTGGGCTGAAGGCTCCATTCCTGTGCTGTACTGTTCTATGTTCTAATACAATAAAAATAAGTTGCAGCCTGGTACTTGCTTATTATCATTAGCTCCTTTCACCCAAATCCCCTGGCTATGTCCCTCTCACTGCTCCCTAACGAGGCACATCCTCTTGTGTGGTTCAATGAATGAGCCAATGTTGAATAGGAACTTGAACTGCAAGTGAGCACACATCACTTATTTTCTGCAATCTGCAGCTCATTGGTTGATGTTGGAGTGACATTATTTCCTGATGTTTTCTGAATGGTTTTATATTAATCCTGTGGAACATCTTGCCAAAGTTGAGGAGGATTACGAAGCGGGTTGGAGCCACAGCACAATGTTGCTTGGTCCCAATCTGCACTGGGATTGAACATGTGATGAACCATTTGGTTAAATGTTCTGATTACATGATCTCTTCTGTTCATAAAATGGTTTGAGTTAATAAGGGGAGCTCTTTTGAGCAGATGAGTGCAGTCAATGCCTTTCAGCAATGTTGGAATACTAGCAATAATAGTAAATCTTAGTGCCCAATATGTCACCTGGTGTTCAGTGAAGCCAAAGTAAATGGAATGTCTTTGCCAACCTGTGGTCTGTTCCAAAGCAATCCAGTATGAACATAAATCATAGAATAGTATAGTGCAGGAACAGGCCCTTTGGTCCTCAATGTCCATGCGAAACAGGTGTCAAGTTAAACTAATCTCTTCTGCCTGCACATGATTCATATCCGTCCAATCACTGCATATTCATGTGTCTATCCAAAAACCTCTTAAATGCCAGTATCTTATTTGCCTTCACCACCACCCCTGCATTTATTTACAGCAATTGAACACTAAATTCCTTCCATTTGGCCTATAAATTAATGTAAATGAGATTTAAAAATCATGTTTTATTGTGAATTATTTGTGAATATTATTTGGACATTTAGGCTATTTAAAAATGTTAATCATTTATTAAGAAATGGATAGATGTTTAGATCTAGTAATTGAAGTCTGAAATTAGCTACAATTAGGTAACTAACTAATTATATGCTTTAATTTCAGGTCATCCAAGTAAGATTATTTTATATTTGTTTCAGAATGCTTCAATCTATGATAACTGAAAATTTCATTCAGTTTTCTTAATTTTTAAGAAAGTTATGGGCTTTTGACTGTTCAAGATCACAGCTTTTTTGTTATGTCCATAGAAAATCAATAGGGAACAAGATGCTCATTTCCCAGTATGAAAATGGCCATAACTTTTTAAATACTTGAGATATGAAAGTGAATTAGGTGTCAAATTAAACTTATTTTTATGCTTTATCTGATGGGATAAATTACAGACTTGATTTTTAAAATCTCAAAATTTTGAAACATTGCTACTTTAAACTTTGTTCCGCTCACAAAACCACACCTTTTAGTCCTTGACATTTCCACCCTGGTTCTGACTGTCTACCCTATCTATGCCTCTCATAATTTTATATGCTTGTATCAAGTCTCTCTTCTATCTCCACGGTCCAGAGAAATCAATCTAAGTTTGTCCAGCTTCTCTTTATTGCTAATGCCCTCTAATCTTTGCAGTATTTTGATATGTTTTAATAGTATTGAATGCAGAGCTGTAGTCTATGAATAGGAGTCTGACATAGATGTTACTCTTATCCAGGTGTTCCAGGTATGAGTGTAAGGCCGGGGAGAATTCAGCAGCCATCGACCCGTTGTGGTTGGTGAACCGCTGTGGATCAAGGCTGCTTAGTAGTCTGGATATAATGTGTGCTATAACCAGCCTCTCAAAGCATGGATCAAGGCTTCTTGGTAGACAAGATTTAATGTGTGCCATAACCAGCCTCTCGAAGCATATATTGAAATATACTCACACATAATGCCCCAATTGATGAAGAAAATGTATTCTATACACACACCATCTTTACCACCATATCTACTTAAGGGAACTATCACTTTCAGTGAGCTATGGACTTGATTCCCAATATACCTCCATACATCAATGCTGTAAAGGGTCTTGCTATTAAATATTTACTTTCCCCTTATATGTGACCTCCCAAAGTGCAACATTTCACACTTGCTCAGATTAAGCACCATCTGTCTTTTCTCTGCCCATTTCTGTAGCTGACCTATATCCAGCTGTCATAAGGAATAGTAGAATTAGGCCATTCGGCCCATCAAGTCTATTCCGCCATACAACCATGGCTGATCTATCTCTCACTCCTAACCCCGTTCTCCTCCCTTCTACCCATAACCTGTGTCACGGTGGCGCAATGGTAGAGTTGCTGCCTTACAGCGAATGCAGCATGGTGGACCCGGGTGCAATCCCGACTACGGCACTGTCTGTACGGAGTTTGTACGTTCTCCCCATGACCTGCGTGAGTTTTCTCCGAGATCTTCGGTTTCCTCCCACACTCCAAAGACATACAGGTTTATAGGTTAATTGGCTTGGTAAATGTAAAAAATGTCCCTAATTGGTGTAGGATAATGTCAATGTACGGGGATCGCTGGTTGGCAAGGACCCGGTGGGCTGAAGGGCCTGTTTCCGCACTGTATCTCTAACCTAAACTAAACAAAACCTGTGCCAATCAAGAATCTTTCTATTTCTGCCTTAAAAATATCCACTGACATCCTCCATAGCCTTCTGTGGCAAAGAATTACACAGATTCACCACCCTCTGACTAAAGAAATTTCTCCTCATCTCCTTCCTAAAAGAA
This sequence comes from Amblyraja radiata, assembly GCF_010909765.2. Taxonomy (NCBI): domain Eukaryota; kingdom Metazoa; phylum Chordata; class Chondrichthyes; order Rajiformes; family Rajidae; genus Amblyraja; species Amblyraja radiata. The sequence goes on along the minus strand of NC_045966.1, from coordinate 30,930,005 downwards.
CGTTCTTTAATTCTGAGGCTATGACTAGCCCTAGACTCTTGCACTAGTGGAAACATCCTCTCCACAAGCTATATACCTTGACAGTCTTGTTCACGGTCTGCAACTTCACCAATTTTGGTATTAAGTGTTCAAGTGTTCAAGTGAGTTTATTGTCATGTGTCCCTGTATAGGACAATGAAATTCTTGCTTTGCATAAGCACACAGAAAATAGTAGGCATTTACTACAAAACAGATAAATGTGTCCATATACCATGATATAAATATATACACACATGAATAAATAAACTGGTAAAGTGCAAATAACAGAAAATGGTTGTTAATAATCAGAGTTTTGTCCGAGCCAGGTTTAATAGCCTGATGGCTGAGGGGAAGTAGCTATTCCTGAACCTGGTTGTTGCAGTCTTCAGGCTCCTGTACCTTCTACCTGAAGGTAGCAGGGAGATGAGTGTGTGGCCAGGATGGTGTGGGTCTTTGATGATACTGCCAGCCTTTTTGAGGCAGCGACTGCGATAAATCCCCTCGATGGAAGGAAGGCCAGAGCCGATGATGGACTGGGCAGTGTTTACTACTTTTTGTAGTCTTTTCCTCTCCAGGGCGCTCAAATTGCCAAACCAAGCCACGATGCAACCGGTCAGCATGCTCTCGACGGTGCACCTGTAGAAGTTAGAGAGAGTCTTCCTTGACAATCCGACTCTCTGTAATCTTCTCAGGAAGTAGAGGCGCTGATGAGCTTTTTTGATAATTGCGTTAGTGTTCTCGGACCAGGAAAGATCTTCAGAGATGTGCACGCCCAGGAATTTGAAGTTCTTGACCCTTTCAACCATCGACCCGTTGATATAAATGGGGTTGTGGGTCCCCCTCCTACTCCTTCCAAAGTCCACAATCAGTTCCTTGGTTTTGCTGGTGTTGAGGGCCAGGTTATTGCGCTGGCACCATATGGACAGTTGCTCGATCTCTCTTCTGTACTCTGACTCATCCCCATCAGTGATACGCCCCACAATAGTGGTGTCGTCAGCAAACTTGATGATGGAGTTTGCATTGTGGTTCGCTACGCAGTCATGGGTATAGAGTGAGTACAGCAGGGGGCTGAGCACGCAGCCTTGAGGTGCTCCCGTGCTGATTGTTATCGAGACTGACACATTTCCACCAATACGAACAGACTGTGGTCTGTGGACGAGGAAGTCGAGGATCCAGTTGCAGAGGGATGCGCAGAGACCCAGTTCTGCGAGTTTGGTAACCAGTTTGGAGGGGATGATTGTGTTAAATGCCGAGCTGTAATCAATGAATAACAGCCTGACATATGAGTTTTTGTTGTCCAAGTGGTCCAGTGCGGAGTGGAGGGCCAGCGAGATCGCATCCACCGTTGATCTGTTGTGGCGATACGCGAACTGCAGTGGGTCCAGGTTTTTGTCGAGGTAGGAGTTGATTTGCTCCATGATCAACCTCTCAAAGCACTTCATCACCACCGGCGTTAGTGCCACTGGTCGATAGTCATTGAGGCACGTCACCTTACTCTTCTTGGGCACCGGTATAATTGATGCCCTTTTAAAGCAGGTGGGGACCTCAGACCTCAGAAGTGAGAGGTTGAAAATGTCCGTAAAAACTCCCGCCAGTTGGTCCACACAGGTCTTTAGAACACGGCCGGGTATACCATCAGGTCCAAGTGATTTTCGGGGGTTCACCCCTCTGAAGGATTTCCTGACATCGGCCTCTGTGACTGAGACTGAAATGCCATCACAGCGAATGGGGGATCGGGAAGGCACATCAGTATTCTCCCTGTCAAAGCGTGTGTAAAATGCATTGAGCTCGTCAGGGAGTGATGTTACACCGGCATTCGAGCTGCCTCCTGGTTTTGCCTTGTAGGAGGTGATTGCATTCAGACCCTGCCACAGCTGCCGAACATCTGTCTCGTCCTCCAGTTTGGAGCAGAAGTCCCTTTTGGCCTATTTGATGGCCTTACCAAGGTCGTATCTAGTCTTCATGTAGGCCACTGTATCATTGGAGCTGAATGCCCTGTGTCTGGACTTCAGGAGAGTGCGGATCTCAAAGTTCATCCAAGGTTTCTGATTGGGAAACACTCGGAAGGTTTTTGTAGACAAAATTATCGGCAAATTTACTAACCAGGCCATCTACATTCATGTCAAAATCATTTATATGTATGACAATCAACAGAGAACCCAGCAAACATTCATATGGAACTCCACTGGTCACAGAACTCGAACCAGAATAACAACCTTCCACCATAGCCCTTTGTCTTCTATGAGTAAGCCCGTTCCGAATCCATGACACATCGTGGATCTCATGCATCTTAATATTCTGATCAGCCTAACATGAGGGACTTTATCAAATGCCTTACTAATATTCATATAGACAACGTCCACTACCACAGCCGCAACAATCACCTTCATCACCTCTTCAGTCAAGCTTGTAAGACGCGACCTGCCCCAAACAAAGCCTTGCTGACAGTCCCTAATTAACCCATTCTCCTCCTAAACTTCCCACAGCACTTTAACTATTGATGTGAGGCTCACCAGCCGAATAATTTTCTGGATTATCACTTTTCCTTCTTAAACAAAGGAACTATTTTGGCTACTCCCCAGTCCTCCGTGACCTCACCGGTGGCTAGAGAATATAAAAAGATTTTTTATTAAGTCCTCTGCAATCTCCTCCCTTGCTATTTTCAATAACCTGGAACAGATCACATTAGCCCCTGAGAATTCATCCATATTCAAGAGCCCCAACACCACTCCTTCCTTGATCTCAAACTGCTCTGGCATATTAGTATTTCAAAATTAATCTCCTTGTCCTCCAACCTTTTCTCTTTGGTGAATATGGAAGCAAAATACTTATTTAGTACTTTGACTACATTATTTAACGCCAAATATAAATTCCCATCTTCATCTTACCTTCTCCCTTGTTACCTTTTAAAAAATGTCAAAGCTGCTCCACAATGGTTGCAGCATGGAACTTACTGCTCCAGTTCCTATTGATACGCATTGAAAAGAATGTTACACAGATAAGTACACCATTTGCCATATCTTTAGAAATACATCAGATGCATAAACACGAATACCGTGTGGAATAACTGATCCAGCTTTGCAACTGTCAAAGGTTCACCTGATAATTGTCTCCAGCATGTTCTGCTCTGGATAAAATCCTACTTGGATTGCATAACACCTAAAAGAAAGGCACAGAACCAACCTCCTATTATCTCCTCCTCTTTAGTTTAGTTTATAAACCTCATTCATTCTCATAACCAAATAGAATCTCTAATGTAGTTTTTATCTTTTGATTCAGGAATCAGTTATTAGCCCAGAAATTTCAAAACCCTAGTATATTACATTTTCTTCAGGATTCTTTTATAGATGATTTTGGTTTCCAGAAAAATATCTCTTTAAGTTTAGTCATGCAATCACCTTAGCCAGACATCGTAACTATATTCAAATGAAGAATCATTAGGATTTTATGGCTTTTTTAAAAATAGCTTGACCATTAAAATATTTAAGAACAATTTTATACTGACAGACGTAACATCCTTACATCATTATCATGTTGAAAAAGTCCCTCCAAATCAACACAACATGTTCTTCAACATTTAACGTCTACTGTATGTATTTGGAATGTGGGAGTGTACCTTGGGTTTCTCTAATGAAAATAAATGATGTGCCCCAGCAAATGACTTATTACAAGAAGAATTTGTTCTGTTAAGTTACACTTTTTGAAGCAAGTATGGGAAAGCAATAAATTTGTCGGAAGTGAATATAACCTTCACCAAAACATTAAGTATTAAAAAGGATCCTCCCGCAAATGTCACACAGAATTATGGAGACACAGCAGTTGTTTTTGAGCTGCCCTTTGAAAGATCAGTTAAGCTTCACTTCTCACCCTTGCTTTTTGTCAGTAATCCTGTAAATTCCACATCTTAAACAACTGTCCAATTTACTTTTAAAACACTTTTTGGACGCAGCTTCCATCACTGTTTCAGGTAAAGCACTTCATATCCCAATATCTTTCTCAGTGAAAGATATTCTTCCCATCTCCTGTTAGATAATTTGCCAATGATTTTAAATGTGTGACCTCTGGGCATTGATTCAGTCACCAGAAGGAATAGATTTTCTCTCTCTCACAACCTCCCATTACCTTGTAAACCTCCATTAAAACACCTCCTAACCAGCCACGTTCCAAGAAGTACTGTTCATTTCTAAATTGCCTAACTTTTCCTCCTTAAAACTACAGCTCCTCCATAGTAACATCCCAAAAGGCGCTCACTTAGCTGTTTATAAAAGGCAGTAGTACATCTTTTCACAGTGCAGCATCTGAGGCCAAAGCAGTGATTTATAAAGTTCTGTTAGAATGCCATGATGATTTTTATAATGCACAAATCTATTTATAAGCCCCCATTATCCAAATATTTTTTCAACTACCTTCACGACATGTTGTGCCACCCTAAAAGTTCTGTTTATATCAATCCCAGGATTCATACTTTATCTGTTCAGACAGACTTTTTGATGGATTTTAGTTTTAGAATCTTTATTATTTCCACTGTGAAGAGAAGCAAATATTAAGATGCCAGTAATCTTTTGCTAAATCTCTGCAACACCCCAGTTCACCTGACACGATAATGCAATCCAGAAGTGTAGACCTGTCAGAGGAGGCCAAGATAATTTCTACTTGACTCAACAGCATTTCGCGTGCCAATTCTTCTTCGGGCTGGATGGTCTACCTGGTTAAGCAGGTGAAAACAACATGGATTTAGCTAGTTAAATCCAACGGTATTCAGGCACATATATTGGAGTTCTTTTATAAAACTTAAGGCTAAAACAGAGAAATAAATCAAGCACTGTACTGACAAAAGAAACCATGCATGTGGGTGTGGATCACTTAGTTGATTGATTTGGCAACTCTTTAACGTAGTGATGGGTTATGACATGTGTCAGGTACATAGATGATCAAACAAAAGTGTTCTGTGACCAAAATAACTAATCACATTCCAACCCAGTTTACTTATCAGGTTCTGGAACACCAGATGGAATTTATCCAATACAACACACAGCATATTTAGTTTTTAGTTTAGAAATACAGTGCAGAAACAGGCTCTTTGGCCCACCGAGTCCGCACCGACCAGCGATCCCCGCATATTAACACTATCCTACACACACTAGGGTCAATTTACACATACACCAAGCTAATTAGCCTGCATACCTGCACGTCTTTGGAGTGTAGGAGGAAGCCAAAAATCTCGGTCAAAACCCAGGCAATCAAGGGGAGAATGTGCAAACTCCGTACAGACAACACCCATCGTCGGGATCGAACCAGGTCTCCAGTGCTGCAAGCGCTGTAAGGCAGCAACTCTACCGCTGCGCCACCGTGGCTGCCCTACCATTTTCTACCATTCTGTACCATATTATACCATATTCAACCATTTGCTAGAAATTTTTAGTGATAAGAAAAATTTCAATGGCAGAACATGGGGACCTAGAGAACAAGGTCCTAAATGTTGGTTCCTATTTCTTGTTCCTTGAAGACCACCTCCTTCACCTCCTTCACCTCCTTCACCTCCTTCACCTCCTTCACCTCCTTCACCTCCTTCACCTCCTTCACCTCCTTCACCTCCTCAGACATCATGTTCTTTTATTTCAGTTTTTGCGTTGTATGTCTAAATTAAAACTCCAATTCTCAGGAAGCAATGGGAATGTTTCAAGATTCAAGATTCAAGATTCAAGAGAGTTTATTGTCATGTGTCCCAGATAGGACAATGAAATTCTTGCTTTGCTTCAGCACAACAGAATATAGTAGGCATAAATAAACACAGAACATAACAGATCAGTGTGCCCATATACCAATGAATATATATGTACACACATAAATAAACAGAAAAAGTGCAATGGGCTATTTAATGATCAGAATTTTGTTTGAGTTGAGTTTAATAGCCTGATGGCTGTGGGGAAGTAGCTATTCCTGAACTTGGATGTTGCAGATTTCAGGCTCCTGTACCTTCTACCTGAAGGCAGCAGGGAGATGAGTGAGTGGCCAGGATGGTATGGGTCTTTGATGATGCTGGCAGCCTTTTTGAGGCAACAACTGCGATAGATCCCCTCGATGGTGGGGAGGTCAGAGCCGATGATGGACTGGGCAGTGTTCACAACTTTTTGCAGTCTTTTACGCTCCTGGGCGCTCAAGTTGCCGAACCAAGCCACGATGCAACCGGTCAGCATGCTCTCTACTGTGCACCTTTAGAAGTTCGAGAGAGTCCTCCTTGACATACCGACTCTCCGTAATCTTCTCAGGAAGTAGAGGCGCTGATGTGCTTTCTTTATAATTGCATCTGTGTTCTCGGACCAGGAGAGATCTTCAGAGATATGCACGCCCAGGAATTTGAAGTTCTTGATTTCTTCAAGGACACTTTAAACACATCTTTGAATCTTTTCCTCTTTCCACTTGGCAACCACATCCAATGATGGAGCGTGGAATAAAGAGACTATTTCAAAAGTCTTGTGTCGGACATGTAAATGATGTGTTCAGCTCAAAGTAGCTGACCAAGTGTAACTGGAATCCTCAGTTGACAGAAAGTTGTGCTAGTGTATTGAAGTGATGGTGAATTTAAATATTGATGTCTGCTTTTTCTAAGATGCGACTCCAGATTTATGGGGAGTCCACTTTTTCACAGGTCTAGCCATGAACCTTAATGGGGAGTGTGGTTCTGTAGGAGCACGTTGGTAGAGGACCTTTGTCTTGCATATATTTATCCATGCTCTCATATGCGTCACTGAATGCACCAAGGTGGCATGAGTTACAGGTAAGTCTCTGAGTGTGCACCAATGCAAGTATCATCTGGAAGGTAGAACCTAAATTTGAAAATTTCGCATTTGGTTCCCAGATTAGTTCCTTTCCTGCAGGAAGCTCCTGAGAGGTGCGATAAAACATTGTGGCCAGAAAGATTACCTCGATCTCTCTTGCCACAATATTGTATCTCACGTCTCAGGAACTTCCTGCAGGAAAGGAACTTATCTTTGAAACAAATTAGAACTCTTCAATCCAAGATTTCACCTTTCAGATTTTCTCAATATTTCTTGGCACAATGTTGTAAGATTGCAGGTTTGGATTTTGGAAGTGAATGGACTAATTAGGGACAGTCAGCATGGCTTTGTCTGTGGCCTTTATTGCTCATGATGGGATGTGGATGTGGATGGGACAAAAGTCTTCATCTTACAGAATTGCCTGGATATACAGTGATAATCACAGTCAGCTCCTCCTTCAATGAGACATGTTCCGTGAAACTGAGCCAGCAGTTGCTCCTGCACCTGCATGTGTTTACAGGTTTTTATTTTTGGAAATGACAAGCTTTCTTTGGTCACACCTAAACTATTTTGACAATCTTCCAAATTGCCTCTCCTTATTTAAGTAAGTGCTCTGCTGCGATTCTGAGCTCTCCAGAGCTAAGCCTGCTGGTTGAGTCTTCTGCACCTAGATCCCTGTGTCAGTGTAAGGCAGACAATGCTATTGATCCAGGCAGTGTCTAAACGAACCAAAGTGTGTGAATTCTAGATCACTTGAGGTATTTAAGAAGGCAGTGGATACAATTTTAAAATCCTGGGAAATTAAAGATAATAGGAACTGGCACAGAAGAGTTGGATCAGCAATCATCATATGGAACGGTGGGACAGGCTCAAGAGGATGTGGCCTATTCCTGGCCTTATTTTCTTCGAAATTTCACTTCTGCTTTTGCACATTCACTGCCAGGTGACAATAAAATTACACTAAATGGACAGATTGGGTGGCACGGTGGCGTAGTGGTAGAGTTGCTGCTTTACAGCGCTTTCAGGGCCAGAAACGCGGGTTTGATCCCGACCATGGGTGCTGTCTGTTTAATGTGCGGGGATCATTGGTCGGTGCGGACTCGGTGGGTCTAAGGGCCTGTTTCCACGCTGTATCTCTAAACTAAACTAAACTGATGGGAAACTCCATGGGAAAGATTCTCTGACAAGGACCACCTGTGGTGAGATTCACACTCATATGCTGATCTCGAGCCATTCACTTGGACAGATCTGAAGCCTCTCCCACCCCTCCTGACTTCCAGCTTCCCTGCATGCCTCTCTAGTTTTGGTGACATGACAGTGCTATTCTGTGGCTTGGCAGGCCAACGTTGTAAAGTCTCTGGACTGCACAGGTCAGACTGCCTCTAATCAACTCGAGCACCAACCTGATCTCAGTCGAGGACAGTGAGAGCACGCTGAGAGCAGCATGGTGCTCTGAAGGACATGTGACCATCAGGTTTCATCAGCTCACCGGTCATCAGAAGATATTGTCTATTGATACCTATATTGGAGTCTGGGACAACTTGATCCATCGATTCCACCTCACAAGCAAAGATGGGGTGCAACTTTGAGGGTTGTGAATCTTTGGAATTATTTACCCCAGAGAGCTGTGGAGGTGGAATCATTGAGTATATTTAAGAACAGTAACAGGACTTTAAATTACAAGCAAGTCAAGGGGTACAGGGAGAAAATGGGTGAGTGGTGTTGAGGCCAAGTTTTGATCAGCCATGATCTTATTAAATGGAGGAGAGGTTTGGCCTATTCCTACTTAAGTTCCTTTGTGCAGTTAGTGACTGCACAAAATAATTTGAGGGCAAGTCTGGTTTTGTCTTCTTAGTGATGCAGGGATAAAATCCAGAAAAAAAAAATCCAGGTTTGGTTCTTGAGCTGGGGATATACAAGACTGCTGAAAATATCAATGATGCTCCTGAGTCAAGCCTGCATCGGCTGGTGGAGGATGGGAAGGGGTTAACTTGGACACAACATGGTCCGTGATAAACAAAATATAAAGTGCTTAAGTAAGGTTCCGACTGAAGAAAGGTCCCGACCTAAAACCTCGTCTATCCATTCCCTCCACCAATGCTGCCTCACCTGTTGAGTTACTCCAGCCCTTTGTATTTTGCTCAAGATTCCAACATCTGCAGTTCCAGGTGTCTCCATAGCTAATGATAAGGTAGGGCTGGAGGAATTAAAACAACAAAGCAAAACTTACATCAGAATCACCAGCTTTCATTTTACTAGATCCTTTGGGAACCAGGACAAAAAAAATGTTCATTACATTGTAACTTATCTTCTAATTTGTATTTTGCAATATATTTTGGTGACATTTTAATTAATGTAATAAAAGCCATATAATTGCATCTACCTTTGTAATTTGAATATTTACACCACATCTTGACCCTGCATAGAATATTTGAGCAGATTTTCCATTATAAACGTTGGGGGAGTTGCCATAACTTCAGGGCAACGGCTTTCACTGTGAAATCCCAAGTTCTGCACACAACAGCCGAGCTTTACAGTTTAGAGGTGCAGCATGGAAACAGGTACTTTGGATCCATTGAGTCCATAACAACCATCATTCACCCATTTACACTAGTTCTGTTACCCCCACATTTTCATCCCCTCCTTACACAATTGGGGCAATTTACAACCTGTACATTAACCTGTAAATCCGCATATCATTGGGATATGGGAGGAGACCAATTGCCCGCAGGAAATCTATGCGGTCATGGGGAAATTGTGAAAACTTCACACAAACACAGCGCACAAGGTTAGGTTCAAACTTGGGACTCATGCGCTGTGCCACACTTATGGATGTTTCCATGCAAAACCCAGCTGCTGACATTCCTCACAGTTGTTGGACAGTAGGGCAGAGACATTCATGCAACCAATGTCCAACCTGGTGTTTCTCTCCCATGGTGGTGGATCCCCCTGATATGAACTTGCATCTTCAATCCTTGTGGTCTAAAGAATGCATACTTATATATATCTAGTTCATCAGAACATGCTAAACTACAACAAATGCATCCTGATACCTTTTCTTCTAAAACAACTCATAGTTCTAGTATAATTCTGGAAAACGAAAATAATGTTTAGCTTTTCTGTACCATTATCTGTCTCATTGCTATATCTTTGACCCATTTACGTCCCTCAAGGACTACCTATATAATTCCTATGATGTTCATATCTATTACCGTGCTTCAACATATCTGTTCTAAATACATTATGCACAACGTCGTCTAATGCCATCAGTATATGAGACATGTTACAATTAATGAGGCTGAATGGACTTGGACCAGGAATTTGCTACATTAAAAGCATCTGCATGAGGCACGGCCTCAGAAGGTTGCATCTATTATCAAGAATCTCCACCATCCGGGTAAAGTCCCTTCTCACTGCTACCATTGGACAGGAGGAACAGAAGCTTGAAGTCGCATACCACTTGGTTCAGAAACAGCTATATGACGACTGCATTGGTGCCACCTCCTGCACCCATGCAGAACTCACTGAACTCATCCATTTCACCACTAACTTCTATCCGGCACTCAAATTCACCTGGACCATTTCCGACATCTCCCTACCATTTCTAGACCTCACTATCTCCATTGCAGGTAACAGACTACTGACCAACATCTACTACTCCCATGGCTATTTGGACTACACTTCTTCCCACCTGCTTCCTGTAAGGACTCAATCCCCTACTTCTAATTCCTCCGTCTACACCGCATCTGCGCCCAGGATAAAGTGTTCCTAACCAGGGCATTGGAGATGTCCTCACTCTTTAGGGAACGGGGATTCCCCTCTTCGATTATAGATGAGGCTCTCACCAGGGTCTCCTCTATATCCCGTAGCTCCACTCTCCCTCCCCATCCCCCCCCCCCTTTTTGTAACAAGGACAGAGTCCCCCTTGTCCTCAACTTCCACCCTACCAGCCATCACATACAACAGATAATCCTCCGACATTTTCGCCACCTCCAACGGGATCCCACCACTGGCCACATCTACCCATCTCCTCCCCTTCCGGCTTTCTGCAGAGACCATTCCTTCCGTAACTCCTTGGTCAATTTGTCCCTTCCCACCTAAACCCTTTCCCTTGCAACCGCTACACTTGTCGCTTTACCTCCCCCCCTTAACGCCATCCAAGTACCCAATCAGTCTTTCCAGGTGAGGCAGAGGTTCACCTGCACCTCCTCCAACCTCATCTATCTATTGCATCCGCTGCTCTAGGTGTCAACTGCTCAACATCGATGAGACCAAGTGCAGGCTTGGCGATCGCTTCGCCCAATACCTCCGCACAGTTTGCATAAACCAACCTGATCTCCCGGTGGCTCAGCACATCAACAACCCCTCCCATTCCTAATCCGACCTTTCTGTCCTGGGCCTCCTCCATGGCCAGAGTCCCACCGCAAATTGGAGGAGCAGCACCTCATATTTTGCTTGGGTAGTTTACACCCCAGTGGTGTGAACATTGACTTCTCCAATTTCAGGTAGCCCTTGTTTTTCTCCCTCCTTCCCCTCCCCTTCCCAGCTCTCCCACAGTCTACTGTCTCCACCTCTTCCTTTCTTCTCTTTCTTCTTCCCGTCACAAGTATTCAATACTTGTGAATAGAAATCATGGCCTCACCCATTAGCAGCAACGGTTTGGTGGTGCGGGTGCTGTGAGCCGGCTGCCCTGCCAGCAGCGTGTTAGTCATTTTCTACTTTTTTTGTTTTTTTAGTATGTCCTAATGTGTGTTTTTAATGTTTCTCGGTGTGTCTTGTGTGGGAGGGTAAGGGGGAAACAGCTTTGGTCGCCTCCTCCATGGAGAGGCGACTTTTTCCATGTTGCTTCCCTCGCGACCTAACACGAAGGATCGGTGCGGCCTTTCCCGGGGACGGGCCCGGGCTTCAGCCGCGGGCGCAGCATAGTCTTTTTCATCGCGGGGCGGGCGAGCCCTCGCCGGGGGGTGCCAGAAGGGAGCGCTCTGATCGCTGGCCCGCGGCAGCATAAAATCGCAGTCTGCGGAGCTCCAGCTGGCGCAACATCCAAAGCCTGGGATCCCTCATCGGGGACCCCGGAGGAGAAGAGCTCGGACCGTCGGGCCGCGGCCTACTTCTAACCACGGGCGCGGCGGGGAATTACCTTCCGGAGCGGGATCCCTCGCCAGGGATTCCTGGAGAAGAGCTCCAACCGCCGCCTACAACATCTTTTGAAGCCGCGGTCTGCGGTGCTTCTAACTGCGGCACGGCGGGGACTTTAGATCTTTGACCGCCGGCCTGCAGCCTATACCATCTTGAAGCCACGGTATGGAAGCACAGTATGGAAGCACTGATTCAGGACTTGCCTTGTCTACATATCTGGCCACCCATATTGACTGCGGAGGTTTGTGGTCCCGACCACAGGGGAAAATGGAGGAGGACTGACTAAACTTTGTGACTTCCACCACATTGATGAATGCTGTGGTGGATGTTTGTGTTAAATTTTTATTGTATATTGTGTGTTCTTTTTTATTGTACCGCTGCTGGCAAGTTCATTTCACTGCACTTTATTGTGTATGTGATGAATAAATCTGACTATTGACTATTGACTATTGACTATTTGCTGGTGCCTGGGGGCCTGTTTCAAGTAAACAGGACTGGATTGGCTAGGCACAGGGAGTTTGGCCAACTTACCTCTCTGCAGAAGGTCAGAGCCAGTGATGAAGAGGTACAGTCACTTCACTTTGATACTTGTAGCAACCAACTCGGACCTGGTTAAAGCAAATGGACAACTCATAGGTGAGGATTGGAACACAAAGCTGGAACATATACCAGTTTGCCTGAAATGATGCTGTATACCATTTCAGCAAAAGAGGGCTTAGATGGGGCATGCTCTAGGATTAAAACTGAAATGTTAACTCTGTTTCTCTATCCACAGATGTTGTTTGACCTATTGAGTGTTCCAGCAGTTTTTGTTCTAATTTCAAGACCTCAAGTATCTGTAGTTCTTTTGTTTAATTTTCAGAAAAAGACAAATCATTATACACAGTGGACCCTTTCAGAAAGCTTACATTGAATGCTAAGGAGGATGAAGGAGCCGAGTTTGAACCCTATTATTTTTATAAATGGTGGCCAGCTCCAATTGAACAATTGTAAATCCACCCATGTTGATTGGTGTTAGAACTTCCACTGCATCAGCAAATCATTGTTTGCCAGTTGTTGATGCTCAATTTACTGCCATTGTAAACTCAGGGTTGCTAATTTCAGGGATGTGGATTACTGAATTAGTACTAGTGGATTACTAAGTGGATTTCGGAGCTCTTTCAGTAGTCTTGTTCGCAAACAACATTAAGAACGTATATTTATACAGGCCCTATAAAATAACAAAATGTTCCAAAGTACTTTGCAGGAGCATGATAAAACAAAAAGAAATGACACCATGCTAGATAAGGAGGTAAGGCCATCACACTACTGGAAGGATGTGTTAACATGAAAAAGGGTGATGAAGACATTTTCTCAGATGATGCCTGGGGTGCAAAGCTTGAGTTACAAGGAGATTGGATAATTTGGCTTAGTTCTCAATGGAGCAAGGGAGGCTGAGGGGTGATCTTATAGAGGTTAATATGTTTATGATGGTCATAAGATAGATAATAAGAATCAGGGTAGATGGAATGGAAAGGAATACTTTATTGTCACATGTACAAGGCACATGTGAAATTCTTTGCTTGCATTCCCAAGGTATGCAAATAGCGGCCACCTACAGCACTGATAAAGTAACAAAGTACGCCAGCTCCTCCTTTGTTCTCCCTCCCCCCCTTCCCCCACAGCAGTCCCCCCAACGCCATGTCTTCCACTGTCCATTGTTCTCCCCCCCTCACTCCTCCCTCCCCATTATCCATTGTTCTTCCCCTCCCCCCCCCCACCCCCCTCACAGCAGTCCCACCACGCCAGGTCCTCAGAGGAAAATTGAGGGTGTGCATTTAAACTGAGAGGGGAGAAATTTAAAGGAGATCTGAGGATAGGTGGATCTCAGTGGATGGTGGTTATATGGAAAAAAGTGCCAGAGGAGGTGGTAGAGACAAATATAATTGCAACATTTAAAAGGCATTTGGTCAGCTACTTGGATAGGAAAGGAGTAGAATTATGGGCCTAATGCAGGCAAACCTGATTAGTACAGTTAGGCGTCACGGTCGACATAGGCAATTTGTGCCGAAAGGCCCATTTCTGTGCTGTATATCCAGGGTCGGCCTTAAGCCGATTGGACCGATTTCTCCCAATTGGGCCCCGCGCCTAAGGTGGGCCCCGCGTTAATTTTCCGTATTTCGTACGGAAATACAAATTCGCTTTGCTAAATAAAGATTTTTTTTAAAAACATTCGCCATACGGATTTTTTTACAAAACAAAAATGGACAACAACCGCTGCACGACCATCAGACATAAACGATTTGTTAACCACTACTGTAGCACTTGTTAACAGCCTGTAGTTATACAATGTATCATCTATGCATCGATCCACATTCCTCAGTAAATGCAGTTATGTTTTGAACAAGTATTAATGATGCCGCGTTCCTTTGAATACAATTCATGCGGCGTCATTAATACTTGTTCAAAACACAATTACATTTACTGAGGAATGTAGATCGATGCATTGATGACACATTGAGAATTTCTTAAAACTCACCATCATGATTGAGGGCTTCTTCTTGGTGACCTTCTTGGTGTGCAACAGGTTAGTCATTCAATTTACCTACTGACACACGTTGTGTCTCTCTGTCTTTCGCTCTCTCCCTCCCTCTCTCTCTCTCGCGCTCTCTCTCTCTCTCTCCCATTCCCCATCTCATCTCTCTCTAGCTCTCTCGGCATTCCCGGAATGATTGACGTTTTGCGGTAGACAAAAATGCTGGAGAAACTCAGCGGCTGAGGCAGCATCTATGGAGCAAATGAAATAGGCAATGTTTCGGATCGAAACCCTTCTTCAGACCCGGCACGAAACGTTGGCTATTTCCTTCACTCCACAGATGCTGCCTCACCCGCTTATTTTCTCCAGCATTTTTGTCTACCTTCAATTTTTCAGCATCTGCAGTTCCTTCTTCGACGTTTTGTGGTGACGGCTATATATGCGGTTCCTTTCTGTTGGGGGGAGAGTCCTGGCCCGTGGTGGCTCCTGATGTGATATGTTCCCTCCGAAGGTACTGCCTTGCCCGCTGAGTTCCTCCAGCACTCTGTGTTTTTTGTTTGGCTCTGAAGTTGAAGGTGGACCCCCCTGTGTCTGTGGTGGCTCAGCAGGATGGGCAGGGGCTCTGGGGAGAGGGTTGCGTTTCTGGTTGAGACCCTTCTTCAGACAATCACAAGCACTCTCACCGACGAGAGTTCAGTTCAGACTGAAGAACGGTCTTCTCTCCAGAGTCGCAGTGCTGCCTGTCCTGCTGATCTACTCCAGCTTTTGTCTATCCTCAATTTCAGAGGTAAATACAATTTCTTATGGGGGGCTTATAGCGTCTACCCTCTTCCTGCCCAACCTCAGCCTCACTGACCTTAGCGTATCCCTAGTTCCTAAAATCCATTTCCATCACTGATTGCAATATATATGTAAAACCACATTGCAGGTTCTAGAGAGATTTTGATTATATTGAGTGGATGTGTCTAGATTAATTTATGGGAATTAAACATTAAATTCCTTCTATCTGGAATATAAATTCATGAGTGAGATTTAAAAATCATGTTATATTGTGAATTCTTGTGTGAATGTAATTAGTTTGTTATTTGGATACTTAGGCTAGTCTTAAGAAATGGAATCTAAAGGACCTTCTTAATGGGAAAGTAGTGGGCAGAAAGGCATGTCATGCGTGATTTGAAGAGCAAAGACCTGTAGTTTACAATGCCATAATTGAAAAGTTGATGAAAAACAAGGTGTACAGAGTTGTTTATTGGTTACAATCTGAGGAGTATGATGATGCTACTGATTATGATATGCCAATGTACCAGCTAGCTAGTGATCTTCTCCATAAAGACCTGGTCTATAGCTAGAAATTGAAATCTATTTACCTATCTGTTACGGACTTACAGCATATAATACAATAATATTAAAGTTCTGATCTTGAGAATTTCACATTTTTGAATTTTTAAGGCAGTCTGGGTGTTTATTACTATTTCCGTCACAACGGTCAATTTTGTAATTAGCCACAATTAGGTAATTAACTAATTATATGCTTTAATTTCAGGTCATCCAAGTAAAATGTTTTATATTTGTTTCAGAATGCTTCAATCTATAATAACTGAAAATGTCATTCAGTCCTTTTAATTTTTAAGAAAGTTATGGGCTTTTGACTGTCCTCGATCACAGCTTTTGTGTTAAGTCAATGGAAAAGCAATAGGGAACAGATGCTAATTTCCGGGTATGAAAATGGCCATAACTTTTTTAATACTGAAGATATGAAAGTGAATTGGGTGTCAAATTAAACTTATTTTTATGCTTTATCTGATGGGATAAATTGCAGACATAATTTTTTAAATCTCAAAATGTTGTAACGTTGCTAGAAAATGTACCTGCATCTTGGAGGCCGAAGGTTAGGTTGTTAGCCAAGAAAGATAGACGTCGTTATCCCTCAATACAGCAAATTCAAGAACGATGTTGCTGTACTGAGGGATTGTCAAGTCTATCCCTCATTGCTAGCAGCTGATGGGAGGCGCTGTAAAGTGGGAAGCGGTTGTAAAAGGACAGCGCTGCTAGGGTGGGGGGGGGGAAGAGTTATTTTCACAGATGTGGGTAGTCTGGCCAGGGGTAAAGTTGCAGGGAGGGCAGGAGCATTGAGAAGAAGGCGGTCGGGGATCATGCTAACATCCAGCTCAAGAGTGGGTCAGCGGGCGATGATAACAGGACAGCAGGCGGTGGAGCTTACTCCATATGTCAGTGTGAGTAACCTCAATTGATCCCTTGTTCACGCTGTCACAGGAGTAAGCTCCACCGCCCACTGTGATGTTATCCATCACCCGCTGACCCTCTCCGCTCTATGATCTTTGCTCTTGAGCTGGTCCCCTCACTGTTCAGACGGAGAGCACTGCCAGAGGTGAGCGGGCCGCAGAAGGTGCTGAGATGGCAGTCGGTTCCACTGTCCGGTGATTGCGGCCGCTCGTAGCCACGCGAGCTACTTCCCTCCCCGGCCACAATGCGGTGGCTCCGCGCCCGGAGCGCCGAGGCAGCGGTGAGTGAGTGGGTTACTGGCATGAACCCGACCCCCCTCCTTCTCAATGCTCCCGCCCTCCCTGCAACTTTACCCCTGGCTAGACTCCCCACACGCTGTGAAAGGAAACTCTCCCTCCATTTGGTCCCTTGAACTAGTATAGTCATTCAATAAGATGACAACTGATTCATGTTGTCCCGGTGTGCTCCCGTTTTTCCCACCATCTTTCCACCTGCCATCAGCCTCCACCCCCCACCCATTCAGTAATTCAGAAAGAAGGAGATTTGGAAGCCTTGGGCAAATTGAATTGTTACTTTATTTATTTTTATTTTTTACGGAGAGGAGCACAATCTGCGCATGCGGGGTTTAAGATTTTTTTAAAGCCGACTGACTGACTTATTAATCACAACACGTGACTCATTTATTATTATTCATTTATATTTCTATGAAAATTGTTCCCAATTGGGCCCCGCACATCCTAAGGCCAGCCCCGTGTATCGGCCCACGTCTCCGTGAAGACAAAAGGTTTTGCATTAAGGTAGGTTTCAAGGAGAGAATAGAGGGATACAGATAAATAGTTTTTTAATGGGAATTCTATAGCTCAGAGCCTTGAAATAAAGAGAAGGATTTATAAATGGAAATAGTGCTTAACCAGTAACACGCATGTTTAGCAAGCAGTGATTAATGAGTAAAGGGATTACAGGTTTGCTGATGGCACTTTAACCTGCTGTTCGCCATGAGCATTGAATTTTGGTAAATCTTCCTTCAGCATTCACTGCAGATCTTTGCAGATTGAAACAACTATTCAGACAGAAATTTGTGGAAGTGTTCAAGCACTCAGTGGACACAAACAGTGATTACTGACCTGTAAATGGTCATAGAGCAATTTAAACTTTATAGTGGAAAAAGATAGAGAGTGGTAATGGGTTGGTGTTTATTGACAGGGAGTGTCTCCTGCTTCTGAATGCATGTTGATTATTCAAAGTTGAGAGAGGCCATCAACTGAAACATTGAGCATAAAATGGTGGTTCTGAGGGTTAAATCAGAATTGCACGAATGATGACTGGAGCACTCGAAGCATTTCCAGTGATAATTTACTGCCAGAGTATAAATACTCTCATTCATATCATGTCCAGTACAGTCTGGACAACAATGTGTGAATTACTGTTGGAGTTATCTCAGAGCTCCAAGAGCATCCATAGCACCCAAAATTCAGTCATGTTGCCATGCATCCACAGTGGGATTATATTATTTAATGTTGAATAGTTTTCTGGACTGCATAGGTACAGAATGGAACATTCAATTTGATGTAAAATCTGGTGCAAATTTTAGTAATGCTGTCATGAGAGGTGACTTATTTTAAATTGTCATGTAAACACCCACCATTCCCTCAGCTTCTCTTAATAACATGAACTATTTTAATGTTATGAAATAATATTCATTTTATGTGGATTAAATGGAGAGCTTTAAAGTGCAATGTTTTATCATGTCTTTTGACATGTTCTGTCTGATTCCTTCATAGCAAATACCTTATATTGTTAAAAGCAGTTATATGCATAACCTTGGCAGCTTTAGTTCCAGACAGCAAGGTTCCGTTGTCAGCAAACAAAATAAAGTAATTAGTTGGTAAATTATGTCTTTATATCAAGTGGCAAACAATGTGCATGCTCATTATTGTGGGTGACTGATGTTGGTCATGATATTAATGTGAACATTAATACATAGGAACATTGGGAACATCCATTATAAGCATCTTTAGCTTTTCTTCAAATAATATTATTGGATTATTTTGTTCGAACGTCAGCCTAAAAGGTACTACATTTTAGCTTCTCATTAGAGGAAGGTTCATCTAACTATTCAGAATTCATTCAGTTTTTAAGTGATCAATTCAGATAGTGCGCTCAGGTTCTGGAGAATAGCTTCAATTGAAATCATCCAGCATGAAGCAAAAGTTCTACCAAATGAGTTAAGCAGACACAACTCATCAGTCCTGTCTCATAATATCTGCTTTTATCTCTGGCCTTTGTGTCAACCATCTGCCTACCATTTCCCCATTTACCTGGATCCACCTATTACCTGCCACGCTTGTCCTGCTCTTCCCTCTTCCAGCTTTATTCGCACCTCCCCCCCTACAATCAATCTCAACCCAAAACGTCACCTATCCATGTTCTCCAGAGTTGCTGCCTGACCCGTTGAATCACTCCAGGCACTTTGTGGCCTTCAGCATAATTATCTATTTGGAAGAGTTGCTGTAATGACCATTAATTTTGTATGACAATTTTGCCCTATACTTTCATATTCATAGGTGGGTTAGTGTAGCAGAAGCAGTTACTTGTTCACTTTGGAGCAGAGTCTGTAAGATCAAATGTGTAAAATAGATAAAAGAAAAATAGAATAACTCTTTTGAACTGTAGATAACAACAACCCTACCCACCCCTACCCCCACAGGGTAGGGTTGTTGTTATCTACAGTTCAAAATAGTTATTCTCTTTTGAACTGCAACAGTAATTTATAAACTTACATTTGAATTCAGTAACTAGTGTCTTATTCAGTAAGAGAAACGCACAAAAACTCTGTGGCATATGTTCTGTAACTGAGACTGTGCATCCAATTTAAAATACAAATGATATTCTGCTGATGCTAGAAATTAATAGTATCATTATATATGATTGTTTTCTCTTCAAATTTAACTTCATCCAGTTCAAACAGCTATTCAGTTCATGCAAGGCCAAACATGCCATTCAAACTTGTTGTTTCAATCTTTACACACACACATACACACAAATTCAATCAGAGATCTGATTATTCTAAAAAATGCAGTGTACCATGAGATTCAATAAATGTTCCACTGCAGAAATACCAGCTAATTGAAAATTTACGTACTACAATCAACTTATGCTGACAATACAAACATTTTAAAATCACAGTAGTAGCTCTTATTTAATGGCTGTTTCCCTATAAGCATATGGAGTTTTGCACATGATGTATGCATACATGTTTTTGTGATTATGAGCCCCAGGAACCCATCATTCATGGCAGCTAAAAATGTCTAATTTGGTGAAGTCATGCACAGGCTGGCTGCCTGCTGCGAGTTTGTGTACAGACGCCTCTGTGACCCTTTTTTTCTATTTCCTGAGAATGAGAAGTTCTTATTTTATGAACTCCAGTTATTACATTTACTGAATGACCACTCTGCCCTCATTTATTTCCTTTTTTCACATCAATCTTTCATTTAGGAAGTACATCAATAACCAGGACAATAGTACAAAGGTTTTCCGAGTTCATGTAAGTAGCTGCTTTGAGATATAATAACATTAACTTTTTATTTACTGCCACTAAATTTGACCCACACTGAAATATTATCTTCACATTTCTTGTATGTGGGAAATAACTTTCCAATTTATTCTTCCAAGGAGGAGGTAATATTTACATACATTATCACATTAGAGATGGACTCATGGTTTGCTGGACTAGTTATCTAGAAGATAGACACAAAAAGCTGGAGTAACTCAGCAGGACAAGCAGCATCTCTGGAGAGAAGGAATGGGTGACGTTTCGGGTCCAGACCCTTCTTCAGACCCTTCTTCAGACTGGGTCTGAAGAAGGGTCTCAACCCAAAACGTCACCCATTCCATCTCTCGAGAGATGCTACTTGTCCCGCTGAGTTTCCTGTCCAGCTTTTTGTGTCTATCTTCGGTTTAAACCAACATCAGCAGTTGCTTCCTACACAGTTTTTCAGAGGACTGGATTAACTTCGAGAAACATAAGTTCAATTCCTGGGGAATTACAATTTGGTTAAGTCATTAATTTAGAATTTAAAATAAACATATATCTTTGTAAAGATAGCCATGGAACTACTGGATAGCCACTAAAGCCATCCAGCGAAGGAAATCTTCCACTCTTATAGTATCTGGCCTGGCCTCCTTGATTTCAGACGCAGAGTTGACTCTTAGTTGAGCTCTGACTTCTGAGATGGCCGTGCAAGCCAACCCATTCACCATCTTAAAACAGAAATGTCCAACCTTATGGAATAGTGGGAGTACCTTCACCAGCAGGTCTGCAGTGATACAAGAAGGCAACTCACCATTACCTTCTCAAACCAATTATTGATAAAGCAGTAAATATTTACCTTACTCCCAGCCTATAAATTAATTTAAAACTTTTTTTGTGGCATTCCAGCAAAAAGAAATAAACATTTAGTTCATAAATCTAAACTGGTGGGGTTGAAGTTGTCATTGTAGCGTATGGTAACTGTGTTTATGACCAGAGGAACTGGTCAATACAACAAGATTAAGTTTCTTATTTCTTAGCCATAATCAGCTTTCAGGACTGGCATATTCCAGTAAAGAGGGTTTGAAAGGTAAATGAACATAGGGTGACAAAGAGGTTATAATTTTGATCAAAAAGTAAAAGGAAGCCTATGTAGGTTTAAAAAGATATAATCAAACAAGGCCTTAGAGGAGTATAAAGCATAAAGTATAAAGGAAAGAACTCAAGACAATGTCATTGGCGACCGATTAAAGAAAATACAAAGGCAATTTTGCACACATTAACAGCAAGAGGATAACAAGGAAAAAGGTAGTACTGTTCAAGGATAAAGGAGGGAATTTATGTTTGGTGTCAGAAGATGTAGGCGAGACCCTAAAGGAGTAGTTTGCACCTGTATTCTCAAGGAAAAGGACAATGAGATAATTGTGGGCAGTAATAATATGATAGGGCAGATTGAGATCAAGAAGGAGGTTGTGCGGGTTCTTAAAGAGCATTAAGATAAATAAATCCCAAGTCCCTGATTGGATCTATCCCAGATATTGAGAGAGGCAAGAGCAGAGATTGCATGTGCCTTGATGATGATCTTTATACCTTCCTGAGGATTCAGATGCATTTGGAAGATAATTGGCTGATTCAAGGCAGTCAGCATGGCTTCATAGGTGGCAGATCATATCTTACGAACAATTGAGTTTTTGAGGAGGGGATGAAGATAAGGAAGAGGGTAGGGCAGTGGATGTTGTCTGCATGGATTTTAATACGACATTTGATGAAGTCTCCCATGGTAGGCTGATCCAGAAGATTAAGATGCATAGGATCCAAAGTGACCTGGTCATTTGGATTCAGAACTGGCATACACCTAGAAGACAGAGGGCTGTAGTGAAAGGGTGTATACTGGCTGTAGTTCTGTGACCAGTGCAGTGCTACAGGGATCTGTGCTGGGACCTCTGTAGTTTGTGATATATATAAATGACTTGGATGTAAATGTAGAACTGTAGATGCTGGTTTATATAAAAGGCAATCAATCTGAAGAAGGGTCCTGACCTGAAATGGCACTTTTCCATGTTCTGCAGAGATGCTGCTTGACCCTTTGAGTTACTCCAGCACGTTGTGCCTTTTTTTGGATGTAATTATAAATGGGTTAATTCATTAGTTTGCTGTCAACACCAAATTTGGGGAGTTTTGGACATTGAGGGAGGTTGTCAAGGTACACAGTGGAATATGAATCAACTTCAGAATAGGCAGAGAAATAGCAGAAGGAATTTAATCCAAGCAAGTGTGAGGTGTTTCACTTTAGAAGGTCAAAGATAAGGGAAAGTATACACTCGATGGCAACAGCATTGATGTACAAAGGTATCTTGGAGTCTAAGGTCATAGTTCCCCAAAGGTGGCAACACTAGTAGATAGAGTGCTCAAGAAGAATATGATATGCTTACTCTCATTGGTCAGGACATTAGTATAAATGTCAGGAATTCACATTGCAGATTTACAGGACTTTGGTTAGGTCATCTTTAGTGCATTGTGCACAGTTCCAGTTGCCTGATTACAAGAAGGACATGGAGGCTTTGGAGAAGGTGCCGAAGAGATTTATCAGAATGTTGCCTGAATTAGACAATAGACAATAGACAATAGACAATAGACAATAGACAATAGGCGCAGGAGTAGGCCATTTGGCCCTTCGAGCCAGCACCGCCATTCAATGTGATCATGGCTGATCATCCCCAATCAGTACCCCGTTCCTGCCTTCTCCCCATATATCCCCTGACTCCGCTATTTTTAAGAGCCCTATCTAGCTCTCCTGAACCTGAGGCAGAGAATTCCGCAGGCTCACCACTCTCTGTGAGAAAAGGTGTTTCCTCGTCTCCGTTCTAAATGGCTGAATTCCAAATGGAATGTGCTAAATGGAATAAGGAGTAATTCTTATTCTTCTGGTTCCTGGTTCTGGACTCCCCCAACATCGGGAACATGTTTCCTGCCTCTAGCGTGTCCAAGCCCTAAACAATCTTATATGTTTCAATGAGATATCCTCTCATCCTTCTAAACTCCAGAATGTACAAGCCTAGCTGCTCCATTCTCTCAGCATATGACAGTGCCGCCATCCCGGGAATAAACCTTGTAAACCTACGCTGCACTCCCTCAATAGCAAGAATGTCCATCCTCAAATTAGGGGACCAAAACTGCAGTCTCACTAGGGCTCTGTACAACTGCAGAAGGACCTCTTTGCTCCTATATTCGATTCCTCTTGTTATAAAGGCCAACATCCCTTTCGCTTTCTTCACTGCCTGCTGTACCTGCATGCTTACTTTCATAGACTGATGTACAAGGACCCCCAGATCCCGTTGTACTTCCCCTTTTCCCAACTTGACGCCATTTAGATAGTAATCTACCTTCCTGTTTTTGCTACCAAAGTGGATAACCTCACATTTATCCGCATTAAACTTCATCTGCCATGCATCTGCCCACTCTGCCAACCTGTCCAAGTCACCCTGCATTCTCATAGAATCCTCCTCACAGTTCACACTGCCACCCAGCTTTGTGTCATCTGCAAATTTGCTAATATTACTTTAAATCCCTTCATCCAAATCGTTGATGTATATTGTAAATAGCTGCGGTCCCAGCACCGAGCCTTGCGGTTCCCCACTAGTCACTGCTTCCCATTCTGAAAGGGACCCGTTAATCCCTACTCTTTGTTCAAATGCTTTCTGAAAGTCCAGGTACACTACATCCACTGGCTCTCCCTTGTCCATTTTCCTAGTTACATCTTCAAAAAATTCCAGAAGATTAGTCAAGCATGATTTCCCCTTCGTAAATCCATGCTGACTCGGACCAATCCTGTTACTGCTATCCAAATGTGCGGCTATCTCATCTTTTATAATTGACTCCAGCAACTTCCCCACCACCAATGTCAGGCTAACTGGTCTATAATTCCCCGTTTTCTCTCTCCTGCCTTTCTTAAAAAGTGGGATAACATTAGCTACCCTCCAACCCACAGGAACTGATCCTGAGTCTATAGAACATTGGAAAATTATCATCAATGCATCCCACTTCCTTAAGTACCCTGGGATGCAGACCATCAGGCCCTGGGGATTTATCAGCCTTCAGTCTCATCAGTTTATCCAACACCATTTCCTGCCTAATGTGGATTTCCTTCAGTTCCTCTGTCATCCCAGATCCTCTGGCCACTACTATATCAGGAAGATTGTTTGTGTCCTCCTTAGTGAAGACAGATCCAAAGTACCTGTTCAACTCATCTGCCATTTCCTTGTTCCCCATAATAAATTCACCTTTTTCAGTCTTCAAGGGTCCAACTTGGTCTTAACTAATTTTTTCCTCTTCACATACCTAAAGAAGCTTTTACTATCCTGCTTTATATTCTTGGCTAGCTTACCTTCGTACCTCATCTTTTCTCCCCATATTGTCTTTTTGGTTATCTTCTGTTGTTCTTTAAACATTACCCAATCCTCTTGCTTCCCGCTCATCTTTGCTACATTGTACCTCTTCCCTTTAATTTTTATACTGGCCCTAACGTCCGTTGTCAGCCTTGGTCGTCCCTTTCTCCCCTTGGAATCTTTCTTCCTCCTAGGAATGAACTGATCCTGCACCTTCTGTATTATTCCTAGAAACACCTGCCATTTTTGTTCCACTGTCATCCCTGCTGGTGTATCTTTCCAGTCAACTTTCGCCAGCTCCTCCCTCCTGGCCCCATAGTCCCCTTTATTCAACTACAACACTGACACCTCCAATCTACTCTTCTCCCTCTCCAATTATAGATTAAACCTGACCATGTTATGGTCACTGCCTCCTAATGGCTCATTAACCTCGAGGTCCTTTATCAAATCCGGTTCATTACATAACACTAAATCCAGAATTGCATTCTCACTGGTAGGCTCCAATACAAGCTGTTCAAAGAATCCATCACAAAGGTACTCTACAAAGTCCCTTTCTTGGAGTCCAGTACCAACATGATTTTACCAGTCTACCTGCATGTTGAAATCTCCCATAACAACCACAGCATTACTTTTACTGCATGCCAATTTTAACTCCTGATTCAACTTGCACCCTATGTCCAGGCTACTGTTTGGGGGCCTGTAGATTAGTCCCATTAGGGTCTTTTTACCCTTACAATTCCTTAGTTCTATCCATACTGACTCCACATCTCCTGTTTCAATGTCACCCCTTGCAAGGGACTGAATTTCATTTCTCACCAACAGGGCAACCCCACCTCCTCTGTCCCCCTGTATGTCTTTTGGATAGGAGGTATACCTTGAATATTCAGTTCCCAGCCCTGGCCCTCTTGCAGCCATGTCTCAGTAATTACCACAAAATCATACTTGCCAGTTTCTAACTGAGCTTCAAGCTCGTCCACTTTATTCCTTATACTTTGCGCATTCATATACAATACTTTGACCTCCGTATTCACTTCCCCCTCGCAATTGGCCCTGACCTTACTCTGTTGTCCATTCTCAAGCTTTCCTTCCCATTAATTCGAGAATCTTTTGTAATTTTTCCTGTAGCCACTTCCCCTTCAACTCTATCTTTATACTTAGTTTAAACCCACACGTGTAGCCCTAGCAAACCTGCCTGCCAGTATGTCGGTCCCCCTCCAGTTAAGGTGTAACCCGTCCCTTTTGTACAGGTCACCCCTACCCCAGAAGAGATCCCAGTGGTCTATAAATCTAAATCCTTGCTCCCTGCACCAGCCCCTCAGCCACACATTCAGATTCCCTATCTCCCTGTTCCTGTCCTCACTAGCACGTGGTACTGGAAGCAATCCAGAGATAACCACCCTAGAAGTCCGGCATTTCAGTCTTCTTCCCAACTCTCTGAACTCATGTTGGAGAACCTCCTTCCTCTTCTTCCCGATGTCTACGTGCCTACTACTGCCGGCTGTTCACCTTCTCTCTCGAGGACGTTAAGAATTCGGCTCATGACATCCTGAACCCTGGCACCAGGGAGGCAACAGACCATCCTTGCATCTCGTCTGCCGCCACAGAATCTCCTGTCCGCTCCTCGGACAATGGAGTCACCCACCACTAGGGCTCTGCCCGACGTCGGTCTCGCCGGTCGAGTCCCATCTCCAGGATTGGAGCCACCGACGATTGGAGCCACCGAATTAGAGGGAATTAGATATAAGAGGTTGGACAAACTTGTAGCTGTCTGCAATCTCATGGGTTTTCTCTAGGACATTGGCAGCTGAAGGTATATCTGATTGAAGTACAGTGATACCTCTGTTAGCACTCTTGATACATTCCAAGAAAATGGAACGCTAAACAAACCCCAGCACCACATGGGATCATTATAACATCGCATAAATGGAGAAGCAATCCTGATAAGTTATTTTTAACGCACTAATTCCATTTGAGGCACCAGTATAAAAAGTGACAAGAAATGACTGGATTCCCCAATTCCCCAACTGTGCTTTGATTCCCCCACATAGCTCAAACAAGCTTCTCCAGAGATGCTGCCTGACTGGCTAAGTTATTCCAGGACTTTGTATTCTACCTAGTTCATGTTAAAATGTATTTTGTGTGTTTTGTTGCTTTTTATTGGTATGACTGTATGGCAAACCAAATTCCTCGTATGTTGCAAAACATACTTGGCTAATAAAGTATAATTCTGATTATGATTATGATTATTATGACCTAAGATCCCAGCATCTGCAGTTCCTTATACTTACTGCCTAACACTTACTGGAAAAACCCCTGGACCATCACCTGGAGGATGCTGGACCCTAACCTGGAGGAGAGCTAGACCATAACCCTGGGGAACATGGAACCATAACACGGGGAAGCATTGAAACAGCGGAAGTCCCAGCAGAGAGCAGTGCAAAATTCTACTGGTTACAGATCTCCAGCCAGAATAACACCCTCTGAATACACTAGTTTTGAATCCAAATGACCAAGTCACTGAGGAACTATGCATGTTCATTTTCTCGATCAAATGCCTTACTGAAGGATGCCTTACAAATGCCTTACAAATGCCTTACTAACATCCACGAATATAACATCCAATTCACTACCCTCATCGATCACCTTTGTCACCTCCTCAAAAAACTCAATCAACATACTGTAAGACATGACCTGCCCTAATTAGCCCATTTTCTTCCAAAAGCTCGAAGGGCCGAATGGCCTACTCCTGCACCTATTTTCTATGTTTCTATGTTTCTATGAATACAAATGTAAAGTACTTATTTAGTACTTCACCTACATCCTCTGACTCCAAGCACTAATTTCTTCCTTTATCCTTGTGTGGTATGAACTTCTCCCTAGTTGCTTTTCCATCTTTCCATGATCAACTTACACATCTATTCCTCTATCTTCCACTGGTTATTGGGCAGTCAATAAGATAATCCCATTGAAGTGATCCCACCTTTCCTACTTTTGAGCTCTACTCATATCGCCTCAGTAGATGTTCTCTCTGATGTTGCTGTAATGTTCTCAATCTGCCTGATTAGTAAAGCAACTCCTCCACCTCTTTTATCATCCTTTCTATCTTGTCTAAAACATCGAAACCCTAAAACATTGAACTACCAGTCCTGTCCCTATCACAATCAAATCACTGTAATGGTCATAGCATCATAGTCTTAAGCACTGGTCCAGGCTCTAAGTTGATCTGCTTTACCCGTAATGCTTCTTGTGTTGAAATAAAAACACAACAGCCCATTAATTTCACTATTACCTCTTTCTGTCTGTCCTTCCTTTGAGACTTACTGGTTATAACCTCTTCCTTCCCATCAGTCGTTCTATTTGCTGAGCTTCTGCTCTGGTTCCCACCCTACTGCCACTCTAATTTAAACCCTGCTGAGCAGCACTAGCAAACCTCGCTGCAAGGATATTGGTCTCCAGTTTAGATGCAACCTTTCCCTCCTGTACGTCTCCTCTGCCCCAGAAGTGACCCAAAAGTCCAAAAATCTGAATCTCTGCCCCTTGCACCTATTCCTCAGTAGCACATTCATGTTCAATCCTCCTTTTCCTACCCTCACGAACACTTGGAATCAAGAGTAATCCGGCTGTGGGAGTATCCCGAAAACCCGCCTAGCAGGCCATAGACTCGCCCGGTGGAGACCAAGACTTGGCAGCCACAGACAGTAGATCCATCCAGTAAGCCCAACTCACCCCCCGTGGATGGATGACCCACATTGCAGACCAGAACCCACCGGGAATGTCCAGCTCACCCGCTGCTGATCGAGGACCCTCGCCACGGACTGGGAACCCACCCGGTAAGCCCGGCTCGCCTGCCCAGATTGGTAGGTGTCGGTCAGAGGGTCGGTAACGAGACCGGCTGCAGGAGGGAGTGCACTGCCTCGATGGTGGAGTGGGTCACTCGAGGCCCTGCAGTAGCCTAATGTTCAGCAGGATCGGGAGCCAGTCCTTGAGGTCCAGCACGTGGACCAGATGCAGCCTACTGCAGTGGAGCAGCGGCAGAGGACGTCACGGCTTCGCTTACCCAGGTCACTACTGCAAACTTGATGAAAGGGCGCCAAACATGGCGGCGCTGGCATTGTGTGCAAAATGAACTTCATTATGTAATGTTTAATTGCATATGTGTCAATAATTATCCATTAAATTGCATCCATTTGAAACTACTAAGGACCCTGCTTATAACTTTTTGCCTAAGTCGCTATATTCGCTCAGGCAGGACCTTAATCCTTTTCCTACCTGTGTCATTGTGCCAATGTGTACAATGACTTCTGGCTGCTCACCCTCTCCCTTGGGAATGTTCTGCAACCGCTCCATCTCCACTGTGCCTCAGAGCCATGCATTGCGTCACAGACCTGACTGCTTCTGCTGCTCTCCCCTGAACGGCCATCCCACCATCTGTATCTTGAATGAGTTTGTTGATCATCAGACTTGCATTCAGTATTAACAAGAAAATATGATTTTTTTCCTCCCTGCCCCATAAATTCATAACATTTATTTCTATACTGACTTACACATCACTGATCATATATAGTGATTTTCTTGAACATGAAAAACAATATATTTTTCAGGAATTGCCTGTTACTATCAATTGTCTAATGAGTTCAATTTCCACTTAATCTTTTGCAACAGCATTACATATCCACTCGGTGTTAATATTAAAGACAATAAAAATGCAGTTACATCGATAAAAGCACATTTATTTACTTGTGAAATTGATATCAGTGATTAGCTTAGTTTCCATTAAAATGTAATGTTTTTCAGGACAAATGCACTATTCGAATAATGATTTCAGCAAGTCTGGTTTTACAAGTATTGAAATGTTCATTGCTCCAGCACAAAGTATAAATTAGATCTCCTGTTGATAATTTAAATCTTAAGCTCTAGGGGCCTCAGTTTCTTGTAACAAATTCAGGCAGATATCCAAGAATAAATTTGGACAACTTTCTGCTTAACTACAAAACAGATCCATAGTAGAGAAGCTCTTGCAACTTTTCCCTCATCTTTTCAACTTTGCCAAGTTTATGTTATCGATTGCCAGTTCCAAATTAGGAAATAGTTGGCATAAATTGGATTTCATGTTGAGTGACAACAATTGGTCTACCAGATGAACCCCATTCAGATCTGACCTTTTAAGAGATAAAACATATGACAATTATCATTCAGTTATATCCTCCAGCAGTATTTCAGATTCCATAAGCTCGACTAATTTCCTAATCTTGAGTGAACAATCAAGAAAATTCACTTTTGGATAAAAATACCTGATACAGTAACTTGATATTCTTCATGCTGAATTATGGTGAAAAAAAGGGAAAATCATTTGAGCCAAGAGGTTGATACTTCAGGAAGCCTAGAAGAGTACAGAAAGTGTAGGGGCAAAATGGTATTTAAGAAATCAGAGAGAGGGTTTGCAAGAAAAATTAACAAATAAAAGCAATGAAAACCGCAAAATATTGTATAAATCCATAGCACACAAAAGTAAAGAGTAGGGCCCAACAAGGACCATTAACCCATGTTTGGAGGTAGAGAATGTGGATATTGTTCTTCATATATTCTCAGTGGTCATCTCTGCAAAAGTGGGGGGGAGGGGGGGGGGGGATAAGCAAAGTAAAGGGCAAAGTGTTTTGTTCATTTCTTAAAGACAATATAAATAATTTAGAGAGACATATTAATCAAAGCCAATCAGCATGTTAAGAGAAGGTTGTCTGACTACAGATTTAATTCCTTGAGGAGGTACCAAGGAGCGCTGATGGGGCAATGTATTTGATTGCTCCTACCCCACAGAATGCATTGTTTCTGCCTGCTTCTGCCCCACAGAACTTATCTCCAAATACCTTCATTCCATCCTGTTCCCTGTATGGACATTCCGGTATTGACATTCAATTCTCCAATTTTAGGTAACTACAGCCCCCCTCCTTCTGCCCCCAACCTCTCTTTCTTTATTATCCCTCTCAACACTGTGCCCCACTTGTACTCACACATATTTCCCCCCTCTCCCTCCCCTTCCACCTACATTCCTTCTACTAGCTTCAAAATGTGCAAATCTAGCTTCAAAATGTGCAAATCGTGAATCATTTTATCTCACACCATCTGTATTTTCAACTCTGGCCCTTGTCCAACCATCTCCCACTCACTTCCCCCCCCCCCCTCCCCCCCACCCACCACCACCTTACCTGTTCCCACCTATTACCTTCCATGCCCCTTTTCTCTTCCAGATTTCTTTAAAGTCCACCTCCCCCACCACAATGTCTGAAGAAGGGTTCTGGCCAGAAATGTTCTCTATTTATGATCGCCCGCCAAAGATGCTGCCTGACCTGCTAAATTAATCCAGCATGGATTGTGTCTTTTTCTGTAAACCAGCATTTGCAGTTCATTGTTTCTATAATGTATTTGATGTTGGTTATCTCGATTTTTGCAAGGCTCTGACAAAATTTCACAATAGGCTGGCAAAATGTAAAAGCTCCTGGGCACACATGGAGTGAAGGAAAATTGATCCAATTCCAGCTCAAGTTGCAGAGTATTGATTAGTATTTTACTCACTGAAATGTTTCATGTTTAGGATCCACAAGCTTAGTACAAGATCCCTATACACTTTGTAATATATATATTAATGAATTAGATGCATTTAGGGAGCATAAATGTGTTTGTAAATTATACAAAAGTTGGCTGTGCATTTGACTGA
This sequence comes from Amblyraja radiata, assembly GCF_010909765.2. NCBI lineage: Eukaryota > Metazoa > Chordata > Chondrichthyes > Rajiformes > Rajidae > Amblyraja > Amblyraja radiata. The sequence continues at coordinate 30,898,684 of NC_045966.1, read as the reverse complement.
GAAGAAAAAGCTTTAAACTTTAAACCTCCAATCTTCATACACAGCCTTCCCCCTCACCCAGATCCTCTCTCCACTTGATCGTCCTTGCTGATTACCCACTCCTCATGAGAACATAAGAAAATAAGGGCAAGAATAGGCCAACTTCTCCCTCTGTGAGAAAAAATATCATCATACATTAGTTTTTAATAGTCAGCCCATATCTTGAAACCATAACCCCTCACTTGAGACATGTGTAATCATCTTGATATTAATCCTGCCATGGCATGGAATCTTAGGGGATTTGTTCATCTCTAATATGTGATCCTGAATAATACACTAGGGGCGCTGCACTGGCAGCAGCCTCTACCTACAGCCTGTCTGTTATTTCTATCTTTTTTTTAATTTTTAGTTAGTCTAAAGTCTTGTGTTGGGGGAAACTTTTACTTTTCTATGTGGGGGAGGGGGGCAGGGTAAGGGGGTAACCGTTTCCCAGTCTCTTCCTGGCGGGGGCGCGACTATTTCTCCGAGTCGCGTCCTCGCCCCCCACCTCGCGGCTACCAGCTGGATCGGAGCAGCCTTTCCTGCCGGGGACCGGGAACCGGACCAGGGCTGCTACAGCGGCAGCGCAGCGCTGGAGTCAACGCGGAGCGGGCGATGCCTACCTGGGTCGCCGTTTGGAGCTCCGAAACGTTGAGCCGTTGCTCCAACATCGTGGAGCTCTGGTGCGGGGAGCTTCCAACACGGGCGGCGCTGACCGTCATCGTGGAGTCCTGGGGCGCCTTGCAGAGGGTCGCCAGCAGCAGTCTCCACCCGGCGCGGCCTGCGGACTTTGGAAGCCGCCGACTCCGGTAGGAGGGGGCCGACTCTGGTGTCCACGCCGCTGAGGACGTCCCGCAGCCCCGACGTCGGACTTACAACAACCCGGCGAGCAGTCCTGGACATCGGGCCGCCCGTAGCGGCAACTGCGGAGGGCACGGGGAGGCCCTGACCACGGGGAACAATGGAGGAAGAGACTGACTTTGGTGCCTTCCTACACAGTGGGAAACTTTGATTCTGCTATGTGAGAATGTTTATGTCAAACCCTATAGTGTGTTGTGTCCCTTTTTTTATTGTATGGCTGTATGGGAATTTCATTTCACTGTGCCATCTGGCACATGTGATGAATAAATAGTAAGATTAAACGAGAACTTACCAGTTTGAAGTTTGATCGTTATTTTATGAGGAGTAACGTTGAGGGATTACGTGAAGAGCCCCGCCAGGACGCATGCGTGTCATTCTTCAAAGCAGCGGTGTGAAATCACAGATAACTGTGATGACTAAACATAGTAAGATTAGAGAAGAGATACCAGTTAAGTATATGATCAAGGGTGGGAGCGGAGGGCACGCAATCCCTCAACGTTACTCCTCATAAAATAACGATCAAACTTCAAACTGGTAAGTTCTCGTTTAGTCTTACTATTTTACTTCGGAGTCACGTGAGTGACTACGTGAAGATTTCAAAGCTCTGTGATTTCATGCCGTGGAAACGAGTCCATGCATCACATCTGCCTTGATGACTGTAGGAGGAATTGTGTCAACATATTTTAGACATGAATCCGACATTGAAATCCATGAATTTATTAACACAAATTATAACCCCTATTTATGGGGTAATTAAATTACAGAACTTAAATTGTTTCTGCAAATGTTCTAGGTTTAATGACTGGTTTATGATAAAATAGTTGGAATGTTTTTTCCCTGACCATCCTGCTGCCTTGAGGGTTTGGTCCATTGGTACATCCAACTGCATAGGTGCCGATGTAGCTGCAGCCCTGGTGGAATGAGATTTAAAATATTAGTATCCACCCCAGCCTGTGTTAGAACCTGTTTCAGCCATCTTGAGATGGTCTGGACCGACACTTTTTTGTGTGGTTGCTTATGGCTGACTAAAAGTGCCTTCTCATTGCCTCTGATGATTTTCGTTTTCTCCATATATAACGACAAATATTTTACTATACAGAGACAATCATCTGTTAGGTAAGACCTAAATTCGATATTGAGGCCTGCTGATCCCTGTCTGTTCTGTTTCACTAATTCATAAATATGAAACGTAACATTTTTAGATGAAGAAGTCATGTTGTCCAGTCTTAATTTATGTAATGACTGTACCCTTTGTGCCGTGACCAATGCCATTAGCATGACTGTTTTTAATGCCAGTCTATGTAGGGACAGAGCTGTTGCTGGAGACCAATTCCTGAGCATCTTCAGGACAATACTCACATCCCATATTTGGGAGTACCTGGTTCTTGGGGGATTGGTATTAAAAATTCCCCTCATAAGTTTTGTTACCAGTGGGTGAGTTCCAACAGAGTGACACTCTGTTCCTTGCCATAGATAAATCGATAAGGCACTTCTGGCGCAGTTGATGGCACTATAACTGAACCCCTCATTATAATGGAGGCCTGCCAGGTATTCCAGAACAGATGGGATGTTCATATCTCTGTAGGTGATGCTGTTTTTGTTACAATACATCTCCCACTTCCTGATATAGACCAGATACTGTTTTTTGGTGGACTGTCTTTGGGCCGCCGAAATCATGTTCACTGTTCGGTCCGTCAGTCCCAGCTATAGTAGAGGTATTTTTAAACTCTACAAATTAATAAATTCAAATAGTTATGGCATGGGTGGCTATCCCTTGTTACGGGATGAACCAACAAGTCTGGTCTATTCGGGATGGTGATACATGGTTCTAATACCATGTTCATTATCACTGGGAACCATGGTTGAGTAGGCCAATCGGGTACTACCAAAATACCAGACGCAGAGTCCTGCTGTATTTTCCTTAATACCCGACTGATGAGGCAGAAAGGAGGGAATGCATAAATAAACAATTTCCCCCAATGCAGCGAAAATGCATCTGTCGCCGCTGCCCCACGGTCTGGTTCCCATGAAACATAATTTGATAACTGGTGATTAAGCCTGGATGCGAATAGATCGATATCTGGTGTTCCATATCGTGCTGTAATATCAGCAAATACTTTTTATTCAACATCCATTCGGTGTTTTCATTAATAGCTGATATCCAAATATCTCTCTGGATACACCACTGCCAAATTGTATTAGCCAGATTGTCACATGATGTCGATTTGTTTCCACCCATGTGGTTGATATATGCTACCACGGTGGTATTGTCAATCTGTAGTCTAACATGCTGGTGATATGACCCAGTACAATATGACTTTAGGCCATAGAATGCACCCAACATTTCCAGGTAGTTTATGCCCAGTGTTAATAATAATGATGCCTCCTGAGCAGTCCATCTACCTCCACAGCTGGAGATGGAATTGGTGGCACCCCAACCAAGTGCACTGGCATCAGTTTGTAGCACCATATAAGGGTTACTGACAATGATTGGATTGAAACAAAGCCAAATGTTATCTATCCACCATTTTGGTTCCATTATAGCTTTGATTGGTAGCTGCATTGGTCTGTCAAAATGACCTGCATTGATTTTGAGTGCTTGTATTTTTGCTCTCTGTAAATTTTGGTAATGTAAAGGTCCAAATTGTGTGGCTGGAAAAGCAGCCACTATTTTGTCAATTACTTTTGCTACCAATCTGATGGATGATTACTGATGTCAATGAGGTTATTGCAAGCCTCTATTAAGTCTATAGCCTTTCCCTTTGGCAAAGTCACCGACATGTGAACTGAGTCAATTGTGAACCCCAAATAGTCCATAGTTGTGGAAGGCGTTAATTTAGATTTAACTGGATGGATAGTAAACCCCAGTTTCAAATAACTGTTTTGTGGCTGTTACAGTTTGTTTGGCCAATTCCAAAGTTTTGCCCACAATAAGTATGTCATCTAGATATGCCATGACCATGTGTTTTTGTTTCCGTAGAAACGCTAGGGCTGGTTCCAAAATTTTTGTGAACAGCCTGGGGCTGATGATAACCCATTTGGTAGTGCTGTATACTGCCAGAGTTGTCCCATCCAGTTGAATTTTAAGTAACATCTGTGGTCACCTCGTATAGGCACTGAATAGTAAGCATCTTTTAAATCGATGCTGGCCATGAAGTAACCTTTGGAAATTAATTGTTTAGCAGTAACAAAGGTTTCCATTTTGAAATGAATATATTGTACAAATGTATTCAATTTGGTCAGATCTATGATGATACGACAACCACCATCTTTTTGTTTTTGGTAAATATATTGGACACGAATTCTAGTGGTTCGTGTTGGGTTTTTTCAATTACACCTTTTGCGTAAAGCCGCTCCAGTTCAGCTTGCGCCTCTGATTTTTCTTTACCAGAAAGTACGAACATTCGGTTCGGTATATGTTGAACTGGAGGGCTGTACTTGTGTATAAATTCTATTGTATATCCCTGGATACTGCTTAAAATGTAAGGATCGGTTGTTAACATGCTCCATGCATTCAGAAAGGAGTGTATTCTCCCCCCAACCTCCATGCTCCCTGTATTTTGTAGGGAACAAGACCCACCTACCTCCATAGTTACCAGTGGCAGGTTTACATCTTTTTATAAGTTCTTCGCTGATGTTGATGCGCTGGTGTCTGGATTTGTGGTTTGGTTGACGTTGGAGGTCCACGTATTTTCCAGGAAGGCCGGCCTGGGCCATGGCCTAAAAATGACTCATGTTTTGTGTACCGGGCCTTCGAGCTTTCACCAGTCGGTCTTGCTCTACTGGTGGGTGCGTAGGGGTGCTGTCTATGGCTGTAGTGGGTTTTTGATGGAGTCCCTTTTATTAGTCCCAGGGTTTTTGCTTCCTCATCGAGCTCCTTGACTTGCTTCGATAGGTTGCCTCCAAATAGTAGTATCGGTGTCTTGATGTGGTGTCCAGTACAGCCTGTTCTTGTAGCTGGTTGAGAGACATATAGTCTATACTGGCAGCTAGCTTTTGCTCCAGGTTTTGGCCAGTCTGGTCTGGCTGTATGAAGTTGAACACCATGTCCAGTAGGTGTTCTTGTTCGTGCACCCCCTGCACACTTGACTTTTCTTCTGCGAACCCCTCTTCCAGATCAGCCCAGAACTGAACCGCAGTGCTCCCCTCTGATGAGGTAGAAGCACTGTGCAGCCCTTCAAGAGGTACTGCTGTGGGTTTGCCATAGAGCCCACTGTGACCCGAATCCATCTCCCAGAGCCTGTCACGTTAGAGCAAATGCTCCACACACCGCTCCATCCGGCTCCAGCGTTCACGGTCGCTGGCCGCCCGCGGCTGCTCAAAGTCGGACCCCTCTAAGTCCACAACTTTGATGGTTTTTTGTCTTGCCTTACCGCCAGATCCGCGGAGTGTATCTGGCCGGTGCGGAGGCGACATCGAGCACAACTGATCCCATTATAGGTGATTCAAGTGCCGCTGGCCGCTGCTAGCCCACCAACTTTGTTGCAGCCCGTTGGTTTCTCCACCTGTAATCAGCATGGGAAAACACAAAAAGACCGCAGCTCTTACCTGCAGGTCCTGGTTTAAATTGTCGCTACGATTGAACGTCGTTCCACCCCGCCTCCTGCCGTTTCGACTTGTCAAAAGTCGACGGCCCCATTCTGAATAGTCTCCCGCCCGGCCGTGGTGTTCTGGCCGGCGCGGGACCAAAAGACGGCACAGCTGATCCCTTACGGGGCTTGTGCCTTCAGCTGCTGCTGGCTCCCGCAACTTTGCGGTCCTCCCCAGCCAGCTTTACTCGCAGCACTTGTGGACACTATTTTGTCCAGCTTCCCCCCGTGTGTAAAAACAGCGCGGGGACAAAAACTACCGCAGAGTAAATCACTTACCTGCAGGTCGCGGTTTCAAACTTACCGCTGCGGGGGAACGTTCCACCCCGCCTGTCGTTTCGCAAGCGTGAAAGCGATATGACACGCATGCGTCCTGGCGGGGTTCTTCACGTAGTCACTCACGTGACTCCGAAGTAAAATCTATCTTGTATCTTGTATCTTGATAATGCAATAGAAGACAACCGTGGAAGAAAGGCCTATGCATACATTTATATGTTAGACCTCCTGTTATATTTATCAGAGCTTTCTGCCTCATCCAAAATGGGTGCACATCCTCAACACAATGCCTATTCAGCATGTGTTCTCATGTTGAAAAAAGTTTAGGCCATAAAATGTATGACATTTCTCTCAATAGCCTTTATTTTCAATCATTATTGTAAATATTCTCAATCATTCTTAATCAAATTTTAGTTATAACATGGAAAAGAAAGAGTTTAATTTCATCCTCTGACATGATGGGTCTGAAATTCAGAAGCGTTATGTGTTTAGCACATAACAAAGGGAGAAAATGTACCTCAAGGTCCTCTGAAACAGTTGCAATGTGCATTTTTTTTCACGTTAGCTAAATTAGATATAATTTCCTAATCAGAATTTCCAGTGGGAACTGGTATTCCAAAGTTGACTCGATTTTTCTTACTTATCCAAGCAAGTTAATTCGACCAAGCTCAAATAAGCTTGCTGGCCCCTCTGTAAATAAAGCTAATTTTAAATAGTCAATTCCCAAACATAGCAGTGCTTCTATTTTCTTCATAATCCTTGCACATTGGGCTCATTTAAGTTACAATCAGAATTTCTGCAGACAGAACCCTGTCGATTTAAACAGTAAACATTAATTACTTGCTGTCATAAAATATGTTGCTTGGCTGTAAAGAAAATTGAGTGAGTTATAAAGGTAGTGAATATTACGCCAAAATGATGCTGCTGATGATATCTGAGCTCTGATTTGATCTGTGCTTTATACTGCATCTATTAATATCACACATATTAAATTGAGAACATTCAAATTAATCAGGCCATTTTTATTTAACTAATCAAGTCTTTAGTTTACTTAACCTACGTTGATTAATAAATGCTGCTGAGTTCCACTGGAAGCCTTTGACGTAGGAAGCTAATGGTGCACTGACACAGGACTATTTTTTGGCTATTTTATGAACATTTCCTTTTACAATCTTTCATCTCGTCATAACATGCATAATATTTAGCTCCCTGAAGTGTGTAATTGCAGGGGTGGAGTGCAGGTTTGAAAACAAAGGCAACATTGTCCACAGGATGGAAACTTTCCAGAATATGGCTGTGATGTGCTTGTGAGGAATAGTATAGTCGTTCACAGAATGTTTTTTTTTTTTATCAGTCCTTGTGGCAAATGGAACATTTTTACGTCCATCCATTTCTTTCATGCGATTTGTACAGCAAAAGCTAATGGTCAAAAGTGGCTTGAATGGGAATTGCGCCAAAGCTGAAATTAAATGATCAGAATCGTCTTTTAGTGTGTGAATGGTGATGGTGGTTAGCATAATATAGAAGACAGTTTTATAAAAGGATTCCAGATGAATGTTCAACATCTTTGAGAAGGCACATTTATGAGGTACAATTTCTATACACATTGGTGCAATGAACCTCACCCAATATTCTTCATGTTGTTAATCCTGGCTAAATTGGAGAGGCTAGGACTTAAAAACAGAGTAAAAGCTTCAGGGCTGCTGGAAAATTTGGTCAATTGGAATTGCTCTCTGCATTCCTGGGACAAGTGCCAGTGTGTCCAGAGCTTAGATACAATTTGCAAGCAAAGAATGAGAACATCTGCTAGCCCTGTCAATTAGGTGCAACATTCATAGAATGGATTGGATGGCTGCAAACTAGACATACACCTTGTAAATAATTGTAAATAATGTTGCAGAGTCGACTTTGCTGAGTGTTGATTGGATGAGGTATTGAGCCTTATCTGGATTTCCTGTAAATCAGGGTAAATGTTTCTAAGTTGGCTTCCTTACGAAGTCCGTTTTGAATACAATGTATTGAGCTGTTGTATTATTGGGTTTGGGAAATGTCTGTTATGTATGGGGTTAATCGATATCTGTAATTGGGTTGTTGAGAGACCACCCCCATGTGGCTCAGCCCCTCGAGGTCCTGGGACATATAAAAGTCCGCTACCACAAGGTTCAGTGTCAATCTTCTGGGAGAGGGCTTGGGACTGCGTGAACTTCTGGAGTGTCTCTGTCTGAGCGAGGCCTAGAGGGCTAGAACAGGCAGACATGAGGATTGAACGCACGGTGGGATAGGTAGAGTAGTTGAATTGTAATGCGCTTTTGTTAAAATAAAATGTAGTTGTTTCAAGTGCTTGATTCAGTGTTTTTACTGAAACTAGACTGGGGGGAAGCTTAGAAACGAGCAATTTACAATGTTAGAAACAGACCTAAAGTTCCTGATGACCAAAATGATATGTGAAAATGTTTGTAATCGCTAGATGTTTTGCTAAACTTTAAGCCCTTATGTAATCGTTCTCAAATATTTAATAAACTAAACATGTGTTAAGTCTCATGCAGTGCTTAGTAGTAATATCCTGCACAAAACTTTAAATGTTTTCAATAAAACTATATTTTGTGAGGCAAGTACGTTTGGAGGTAAGGAATCAATGAGAATAGAGGCAGAATATTGTTTAGGATCTGCTAAATGCAGCCATGGAAGAAATCCAAATGGGCAGGCCCATTTATTGTGAAAACTTCAACAAACATCACACTTCCATCCATATGTTGGGGAAAAGTCATTGGCGGTGCAGCTGAAGATGGTTAGACCCTGTAATCTGCCTTGAACAGTTCTTGGACCAATATACTTTGATGAAGTTGACTAAATTCCAACAAGCACAATGATCTTCCTTTGTGCCGTGTATGGCTCAAGCCAATATTAAGAGAGCTTTTAACTTGACTCAAGTTGAATTCAAGTCAAATTGATGTCATCACACCTCTGGAATTCAATTCTCAAGTCCAAGAACATAAGAACACAACAAATAGCAGGAGGTGGAGGATAAATAGTCCCTAACCATATTTACCACCCATTACGAACACAGTTAATCCTCCTGTCCTCAATTCCACTTTCCTGCCTGCTAACCATACTACTTAAAACCCCTTGCAGTTTAAAATATCAGTGCAAGTCAGTCTTGAAAATATTTAACAGTATCTGTAACTCACTGGGGTGGATATTTCAAAATAGGTGAGCATCTGACTGGAAATATTCAAATGGTTGAAACCTTATTTTGTAACCGTGCAGCCTAGTTGTAAATTTTCCATTGAAGGGAAATTCCGCTCAGCATTTATCAAGTCAACTATCATCTATGAGTCTGAAGAAGGGTCTCAACCCAAAACATCACCCATTCCTTCTCTCCAGAGATGCCGCCTGTCCCACTAAGTCACTCCAGCATTTTGTGTCTATTTTCTATCAAGTCAAGGTCTCCTCAGAATCTTATAATTTCAACAAGGTCATCTCTCACTTCTTTGAATTTCAAGGAGTAATGGTCCAACCTTTTAATGTTGTTCCTTCTTCCCAGTAACTGTCCAAGTAAACCTTGTCTGAACCACCTCTGATATGTACATAATCCCTGTATACGTGGAGGTCCAATCGTGTGTGGTCTTATTAACACCCTGTTCAGTTTGAATAAGATGCCCTAGATGTTCATGTCACATTTATGCAATGAAGTGCAACATTCCATTTGTCTTCCAGATTACTTGTTAGATCTGAATTTGGTTTACTGTGCTTCCTGAGCAAGGACAACAGCATTTTATTGTCTCAGAGGGCAGAAGTTATTTACTAAGTTGTAATTACTAAGGAGAAGGAGTTTGGGAAGCTGCAAGGTCTGAAGGTGGATAAGTTACGTGGACCAGAAGGACTAGACCCCGGGGTTCTGAAAGATAGCTTTAGAGATTGTGGAAGTATTTGCAGTGATCTTTCCAGAATCACTAGAGTCAGGAGTGATCCCAGAGGACTGGAAATGTTTAAATGTTACTCTGCTGTTCAAGAAGGGAGCAAGGCAAACGTGGGGGAAACTACAGGCCAGTTAGCCTGACTTCAATGGTTGGTAGCTTAGAGTCCATTATACAGGATGAGGTTTTCGAATACATAGGAGCACTTGATAAAATAGGCAAATGTCAGCATGGTTTTGTGAAGGAAAGATCTTGCCTGACAAATCTGTTGGAATTCTTTGAGGAAATAGCAAGGTAGATAAATAGGAATCAGTGGATATTGTTTACTTGATTTTCACTATAATAAACTAACGCACGTAAGGTTGCTAAACAAGATGAATGTCCATGGTATTAGAGGGAAGATACTAGCATAGAGAGAAGATCTGTTGAATGACAAAAGGCAAAGAGTGGGAATACAGGGGGCTTTTTCTGCTTGGCTGCCAGTGACTAAAGGTGATCCGCAGGAGTCAGTGTTGGACCCACCACTTTTTTCATTGCGTATTAATAATTTGGATGATGGACGATGGCTTAGTGGCCAAGTTTGAGAATTATACAAAGATACTGTAGGTGGAGGGGCAGGTATTTGCAAAGCTGCGTACTCTCCCCTCTCCTTTACTCTTTCTACACCAATGACTGCACCTCCACAGACTCCTCTGTCAAGCTTCTCAAGTTTGCGGACAACACAACCCTGATTGGACTGATCCAGCATGAGGAGGAATCTGCCTACATACAGGAAGTGACACAGTTGGTGTCCTGGTGCCATCACAACAACCTGGAGTTCAATGCTCTTAAGACAGTGGAATTGATTGTTCACTTTAGAAGAGCTCCCCCTCCCCTCCCCCCACTCACCATCAACAACATCACAGTCATATCTGTGGAGTCATTTAAGTTCCTTTGAACCATCATCTCCAGGGACCTTAAACGGGAGGGCACCATCGACTCCACAGTCAAAAAGGCCCAACAGAGGATATACAGTACTTCCTGCGGCAGCTGAGAAAACACAATCTGCCACAGGCAATGATGGTCCAGTTTTATACTGTCCTCACCTTCTCCATCATGGTCTGGTTTGGCTCAGCCACCAAGCATGACATCCGGAGGCTGCAGTGCATCCAAGAAGGTTGTTGGCTGCAACCTTTCCCCCATCGACGAACTGTACACTGCAAGGGTCAGGAAGCGAGCGGGTAAGATCATCTCTGACCCCTCTCACCCTGGCCACAAACTCTTTGAAGTACTTCCCTCCGGGAGGCGACTCCGGACTGTTAAAGCTGCCACAGCCAGACATAAAAACAGTTTTTTTCCACGGGCAGTAGCTCTAAACAGTCTGTAGCCTCCTTTTGCTTTGGTATTTTATTTTATTCTTCACATGTTTAAATTATAATGTTTTATTTTTAATTGTCTACTGTATATCCTGTTGTTACCCTTGCGATCAAAGCGCAAAGGTAAATTCCTTGTATGTAAAGATACTTGGCTAATAACAAATTGTATTCAAAGGTTACAAGGAGAATGGTTTTGAGAATCAAAGATAAATCATCTATGATTGAATGATGTAGACCGAATAGGCCGAGTGGCCTAATTCCGATACTATGACTTATGAACTTAACTTTGCACTTAAATAACATTCTTTTCTAACATGAATATTTCCATACTGTATGTTTACTCACATTATGCACAATGTGCCAGTTATTTGCTCTGTCACTTAAGGGCCTGTCCCACTTACGCGACCTTTACAGGCGACTGCCGGCACCCGTGATAGGTCGCCGAAATTTTCAACATGTTGAAAATTCAGCGGCGACCAGAAAGACGCTACGACTCTTTGGAGACTTCTCACAACCATAGTCGCCTGTATGGTCGTGAGAGGTCTCCTATGGTCGTGAGAGGTCTCCAAAGAGTCGTAGCGTCTTTCTGGTCGCTGCTAAAGTTTCAACATGTTGAACATTTCGGTGACCTATCACGGGTGCCGGCAGTCACCTGTAAAGGTCGCGTAAGTGGGACAGGCCCTTCAAGCTTTCTCTGTCACTTGCAGACTCTTTTGGCAAAACTGGATCCATTTACACTTGTATATGTGTGAATCATACATAAAATGTGTTTTGCACATGGTGTGAAATGGTCGCACACATTTCCTGTTGAAGTCTTGCCCTGTGGGAAATTGGTGGGAAATTGGTTTGAGAACATCTTGTTGCATTTTACCCAAACACAAGTTTCCATGTCTCATTTCCCCCTCAAATTTTTCACATGAACACAACTTGTAACAAGAAAATTTGGCCAGAAGGTCAAAATTTACGACCTAGTAAATGACTCACATATAAGATGACATGTACGTCATACTGAAAATAGCGAACCATGTTTGATTTAATGCATCCTTCATACTGGAAATATCATTATGTATTTTCATAATTACTCTCATGAAACTTCTTTTACAGGGAAATAGACACAAATAGGTCACTGTAAATGTTGCGAATTCTGTGCAAAGTGAACCCTTGATCTGTGAACTCAATAGCTGCCATGGATTGCAGGATCGTCGACACCCATCTCATGGGTACCACCAGACTCAAGAGGCAGTGAACTGGGAGCATCTCCCTCAGCCTCCTGTTTACCCACTCTCCATAAGCTGCCATGGAGAGGATCTATAAAAAAACACATAGGCTCACTTCATGCCGGTCAGTGAGTGAATAGTGTGACAGATGCATGTCCAACAAACTGTCTTATCTGTAAAATACACAGGTCAAGTTATAGAAACAAGGAACTGCAGATGCTGGTAAACAGAAAAAGACACAAAGTGCTGGAGTAACTCAACGGGTTAGGCAGCATCTGTGGACAACAAGGATAAGTGGCGTTTCAGGTCAGAAACCTTTCTCAGCCAGGACAGCTATAACTGTTAGAAGAGAGCAAATTACAGTAACAAAAATTATTTCTTAAAGGAATGACGTTCCCATTTTGTCATTGTTATTTTGATTTCTAATATAGCATGATTGTGATGAACAACATCCATTTAATGCACATAAAATGCCCCAAGTCCTTTCTTGTACTCTGCTTTCTCACCTATCTTTGGCTAGCAAACATTTACTTTTAATTAATACTTTGGTGAATACTTAAGGTCCTGGCACTGACTAATTGTAGAGTAGAAAACCATAATTAGAGGGTATTTTATTATTAATTTGTGTAAACAAGAATCAACCTAATTATTTCAATTAAGTATATATCTAGTAGCTATATTTAATAAGAATAAATTAAATATTTTATAACATTTCTAACAAGGAGATGAGGAGGAATTTCTTTAGTCAGAAGGTGGTGAATCTGTGGAATTCTTTGCCACAGTCCCTTGCGCAGGGTGACATAGGGACTGACGATGCATAGAAACATAGAAACATAGAAAATAGGTGCAGGAAGAGAGGCCATTCGGCCCTTCGAGCAAGCACCGCCATTCATTGTGATCATGGCTGATCGTCCCCCATCAATAACCCGTGCCTGCCTTCTCCCCATATCCCTTGACTCCACTAGCCCCTAGAGCTCTATCTAACTCTCTCTTAAATCCATCCAGTGACCTGGCCTCCACTGCCCTCTGACCAGGATGTGCTTGAGGTTTGCTGGAACTGCACACAGGGGGCAGGCTGGATCCTCTCCCAGCCAAAGATTTAGTTTTGTGGGAGAGGGAAGGACGTCATATGTGGCTCTGATAATGAAGCTCAACTTATTTGACTCCATGCTCCACAGCTCTCTCCGTGTGATCTTCCTCCTCTCAACGCCATCTCACCTTATCCAGCGGCCTTGTTTGGCTAGGGATATGGCTTTGGCACACCTGGCAGCTTCTTCCTGGTGGCGCACCTCCTCCACCACCAGGTGTCGATGTTCAGCTGGAGTAGCCTTTTGCCAGGTAGGTTTCATTGCTCCCAGGCCAAAGCCCCCTCGGCCTTGTTGGACATGGCCCACTATGACCCGGTGTTGGAGGGCGGATTTTGAGTCTACTACCATTGCTGCTGGAGTCCATTTCTTCTTTGTTGCTAGGGTTGGAGCGACACCTCTTATTATTGGGTCCTGGGATTCTGTTAGTGTCATGTCCAGCCTCACTTTGGCACATTTGTATTCCTCCACCAGGCTTGAGACTGGCAGTGAGAGGGCTCCATTCCCATAGAGCCCTATGCTGCTGAGGCATCTCGGTAGCCCAAGCCACTTCCTCACTTGTGAGTTCACCAGTCTCTCCAGCTGGTTGTCATGGGATAAAGTGACCTCGTAGATGGTAATTGGCCACATGAGTCAGGGCAGTAGACTGAATTGAAGGCACCAAAGCTTCAGCTTCCCTGGGAGAGCAGTGTTGTTGATTTGCTTGAGGCTACTGATTGTATCCTGCCTGAGTTGTTCCACCTGCTCTGCATCCTTGAGGTGCGCGGTGTACCATCGCCCAAGGCTTTTGATAAGCTTCTCCAGGACAGTTGGTATTGTCTCGTTATTGATGCGGAACCTTTCGTCAGTGAGCCGGCCTTTGACGATGGAAATACAGCAGGATTTGCTGGGTTTAATCTCCATTCATGCCCATTTGATGTTTTACTGGAGTTTATCCAGCAGGCGTTTGGTGCATACTTTTGTTGTTGTTATTGTGGTCATGTCATCCATGTACGCCCTGATTGGAGGAAGACGCAACCCACTCTTCAAGCGTTCCCCTCCGACCACCCATCGTGATGCTCGAATGATGAGCTCCATTGCCATGGTGAAAACCAGCAGAGAAATGGTACATCCTGCCATTATGCCTACCACAAGGTGCTGTCAGGCAGTGGTGTTGTCCTGTGTTGTGACACAGAACTGGAGGTCCTGGAAGTAGGCTTTTACCAGCTTTGTGATGACCTCTGGGACCTGGAAGAAATTAAAAGCTGCCCAAAGAGTCTCATGGGTCCCTGAACCAAAGACATTGGCAAGATCTAAGTAAACCAAAAGCAGATCTCTTTTTTCCTTCTTGGCAGTTTGTATCTGGTGCCTGATGACGTTTGCACAGGGCCAGATTTAGATGAAGAGAGGCCCTAAGCTATTTCATTTGTGAGCCCCCCCCCTCCCAATCCCCTACTCCCACGACTAGAGGATCATGACTACCTGACAGTGACAGTGTAACACTTTTAGATCCTAATGTATGGTGTCATTAAATAGTTGGTTTTAAAATACATATCGGATTCACCGCGGAGCGCACGATGCCTTACCTGGATCGCCGTTTGAAGCTCTGGAGTGTTGGGCCTGCTGCTTCAACATCATGGAGCTGTGGTTTGCGGAGCTCCCAGCCTCGGTCTGCGCTGATTTCAACATCCCTTTGCTGAGTGCCGCCAGCATGAATCTCCGCCCAGCTCAGCCTGTGGACTTCGGTAGGAAGTGTCCGATTCGGAAGTCCAAGCCGCTGAGAATGTTCTCCCTTTCCGACGGTGGATGGTGACCCCCAAATTTCATTGCACCAATTGGTGCATGTGACAATAAGTGTCTCTTGAATTGAATCTTGAATATTAAGAAATAAAGAAACTACAAATACACTAAGAGCAACATTTTTTTTTCCTCGCCTTCTTCATAGCATAATCATCCAGAAATTCACCAAGATCTGTTTGTCTAAGTTTGGCACTCTCAATGCACAAAATGCTCAGTGCAGACAACCTCGCTTGAGACATTGTGGACCTTAATTCATTTTTAATTCTTTTGATTCTTGAAAAGGACCTCTCTCCCGAGCTGTTAAGAGTATTAAGCTAAGAAACAGCCGCAAGATGGCTTCCACATTAGGGAAGGTCATCTGAATTGTTTCCTTGTATATTATTTGATAAAGGTCTGTATGAGACAGAGAGTGCTCTTCTGTATGCCTATGGCTTTGTCTCATGTACGAGTGAAAGTGCAAAAGTTCATCAGTAAGTTTCAGGTCAACATCTTCTGGGTATGCTTCCATCAACAGTTCAACACCTTGCTGAATTTCTTGCTTAGATGCGGTCAGATTAGCAAGAAAGGAAAACTGTTGTGCAACTTCACTATACACAGTACCTCTTCTTTTTAAATTGGTTTCAAGTGTATCTCGTATAGGAATAAAGGATTTTATCCTAAACTTATCTCTTGAAGAGCGTTTATCTAAAGCATCAGGACCAGGTGCACTTCCATCGTTTCCTTAACATCTCCTTACTCTTTGTCTCCCTGTGACAGTTCTGTAGTTAACATCTGGCAAGGTGGCCTTTGATTGTTGCTCAAGCTCATCAAAATCTTCTCTAATTTTGTTTACAAAATCCTGAAGTGAACTGTACAAACTTGCACAAGTACTCAATAACAGTTTGGATTTCTGAATGGCTTTGTTGACCTTGTGGAAATGACCTAGCAGACGGGTCCAAAAATGCAGCATAAACACAAATTCCAGTTCTTCCATTTTCTGAAAAAGATTGTTAGCTTGAAGCCTGGTATCACCCTTCACATTAACATCAGAGTACAAATGACTGAGGGCATCAGTGATAGCGCTGTAACTTTCCAAAATAGCTTTTACATGTACCTCCTGTTGGGAACTATTTCTTAAAGAATTGTACCTTATTGACAATTATATTGCAAAACCTGATTCAAATCTGAATCAAATCTGCTTGAAAAAGGCTAACATAACTAAACAAACAGGTTCACTTCTTAAAAAACAGACAACTCACAAAGTAGTTTGGTAGACCAATTCAAAACTTTACTAATTATTGGCCGATGGAAGTGGCAAGGAAAACAAACCCCAGCCAAGTGAACAACACAGACACTTGGCTGTCCTCTCTGCACTTTCCTGAACACAGAATTACATGGTATTATATACTGTTGAACCGGTTGATGTCCCGCCGGCAGTTTAAAATAAAATGGTCTAAAGCCGGAAGATGACCATGAGGGGGGGGTCCAAGAGGAGGGGGTGCGTTGGAGACGGGAAAAGGGATCATCAATGGGGGCGAGGACTCCTTCCCATGGAAGAACGGTGTGAGGCGGAGGCAAGGGAAGAAGAGCTCCAAATCTCGGCAGGGGCGGAAATCATTGAGATGGGGACGGAGGGGGACAAAGGTGAGGCCTCTGCTGAGGACAGACCGTTCGGTATCTGAGAGGGGGAGGTCAGGGGGGATGGTGAATACATGGCAGGGATAGGGGTTGGGGCCGGAGGAAGGCAGGTGAATGGACTGAGGCCGAGGCGATGTCTGGTGGAGCGGTGGTGGGTGGTCAGGGGGTAAGGGGTTATGAGGACTGTAGTGTGGGTGGGGAAGAGCTGGGGTCACATGGTTTGAGGGGAATCGGGAAGACCCAGTGGAACAGCCACTGAGGTTACCAGGGTTGGGGGTGCCAAGCACTAGGACCCAGCGCAGTCAAACTCATGGAAGTTGGAGTCTGCAGCATGGAAATAGTGCCACTGATGGTAGGTTTTGTAACAACGCCACTATGTCAAAAGTTTTATACACCTTGGTGGAGCGGGCCGTGGGAAACCCTAGGTCTCGAAGCCCTAAGCTTAAGTTTGTCTAGCTTATACGTAAATCCGGCCTTGCGTTTGCATGTTCCAGACATCCTGAGAAACCACATACCCCTGCTTTCTGCACTGACGTGTCAATTAAGTTGTTGCTCTGCAAAAATGCTGAGAGTCTTTGGGCCACGACACTAAAGAAGATCTTTCCTTCCACGTTCAGAAGGCTGGCGGAATTGGCTAATTGTTGAGGAGTTCTTTTCTTTGGGAATTAAGATCCCTCCTGCCCTTCGCCATGCCTTAGGTATGATTCCTTTCCCCCATGCCACTTTCATTACCTTCCAAAGGTATTTCAGGGGTGTTCTTATAGTGCCTGTATGGAATGCCATTGGGCCCTGGGGCTGATGCTGTTCTTGTCAGTTTGACAGGGTTCTCCACCTCCTTCCATGTAGGAAGCCTTATGTCCATCTGGTGCTCAGGTGGGTGGATAGGTGGCATGTCATCTGGAACGGTGACTGGCTCATGCCTCAGGTTGTCAGAGTACGTCTTCCTCAGGTGCTCCTCCAGTTCCCTTACAGGTACTCTCAGGATCCCGCTCTTCTCCTTGACAAAGAGGCTTTTGACAAACTTATACGATCTCTGTAGAAACTTGTCCTCGCTCGTTCTTTCTTCTTGTGTTGCTTTCTCAGGCATTCTGCTCTTCGCAGGATTGCCATGCGCTGCTTTATTTCTGCCTGCAGTGCCTCGAGTCCTTTCCTTTCTGCCTCTGTGGCCTTCCTCCACTGTTTTCTCAGCTTTCTTTCACCAGTCTGTTGATCTCCTTCTGCCTCCTGGACTTGTACTGGAGTGCTGGTTCCTTCTGTATCCTCTGTTTCATGATCTTCACCTCAAATCTCTCCGCCCCATAGTTGTATATGGTGTCTCCCATCTTCTCCAGTTTTATAATAATAATAATAAACTTTATTTATAAAGCGCTTTAAACAACCGCAGTTGCCACAAAGTGCTGTACATGAGAACTCATGGACAAAAAGTTATTACAAACCATTAAAAACCGTAAAACGAAGGACTAAAAACAGTAAAAATTAAAAGACATTAAAAGCACTAAGAACAGGAGCAATGTCTCAGCCAGTGTCGAAAGCCAGAGAATAAAAATGAGTTTTTAGGGAGGATTTGAAGATGGACAGTGAGGGGGCCTGTCTGATGTGCAACGGCAAGGTGTTCCAGAGTGCCGGAGCAGCAACAGAAAAGGCTCTATCCCCTCTGAGCTTCCGCTTAGACCGTGGTACCTCAAGGAGCAGCTGATCAGCTGACCTGAGGCACCGGGCAGGAGCATATAGGTGGAGCAGCTCAGAGAGGTAAGGCGGGGCAGCCCATTCAACGATTTGATTTCACACATCCCTTCAATCCTTCCAGAAGATGTATGAGGCCAGTGTTAATGGTCTCCCACTCTTTCCTCTGGCAGGATTTGGGCCACAAGATTTGAGGCTTTTTCCCTTCCATTTTCCTCTCTACCGCTGACTGTGGCTGGTTGGGCTCTGGACTCGTGCCCGTTGGTGGTACTGTACCTGGTTGAGCTTCGCCTGGGATGCTGATACCCTGTGGACTGTGGTGGTTAACCTGCCACTGGGCTTCACTCGACTGATTTGGCCTACCTCTTAGAAAGTAATGGCCAATGTGAGGCCCCACACCAAGCTCTCTCAGGCACTTTTTCCTGCCTGGTGGATCTTGAGACCCTTCTCTGATGTTATCTTTTCCCAGCCACAGATACAACTTCGTTACTTATGTCCTGCCGGTGCTGCTGCTCTGTCAATTGCTGTGCTAGTTGTAATACTCATAGTCGATTCCGTTATTGGGTGTGTTGCCGTGTGGTCTGTCGATGAGTCATCTTGCGCCCCTGCTCTCGCAGACTCAAGGGGTATTCTTCATCTTGTCTTTTTCGTAGCAATATATGGGTGGATCCAAAATGCTGATTAGCAATGGATCCTGCTGGCATGAGGAGCTAGCCCATGCCAGCCCCGGTGGAGTCTATTCCCTCTCCAGGCCATCACTAGGTCTTTCCCTGGTTGTCAGCTGCCCTTTCGCAGCGGTCACTGGTTTGATCCAGATGTTCAGATTGATTAGTAGGAATGGATGTTACAATCCCTAAGATTTTTCACTACAATTGACATTCTTGGGTATGACCACTAGGTGATTTTGCTACCAATCAGACACATCTTCAGTTGTGTACCTCAACGTCACTGGGTGTTGAGTGACCGTGTCTGACAAGGGAACTTAGCGATGGTATAAAATTAAAAGAAAATGTGTATAACATAGCAAAGAGTTGCGGGAAGCCAGAGGATTGGGAAACTTTCAAAGGACATCACAAGGTAAGAAAAAGGGCAATACAGGGTGCAAAGATGAAGTACAAAGGTAAGCTCGCCAAGAATATAAAGAAGGATAGTAATAATAAAAGCTTCTTTAGGTATGTTAAGAGAAAAAGAGTAAAGACAAATGTGGGTCCCTTGAAGGCAGAAACAGGTGAAATTATTATGGGGAACAAAGAAATGGCAGAAGAGTTGAACAGGTACTTTGTTACCGTCTTCACTAAGGATGACACAAACAATCTCCCAGATGTACTCGAGGACAGAGGATCTAGGGAGACAGAGGAACTGAAAGAAATTTGCATTAGGCGAGAAATAGTATTGGGTAGACTGATGTGACTGAAGGCTGATAAATCCTCAGGGCCTGGTGGTCTGCATCCCAGGGTACTCAAGGAGGTGGCTCTTGAAATTGTGGATGCATTGGTGATCGTTTTCCAATGTTCTATAGATTTAGGATCAGTTCCTGGGGATTGGAGTGTAGCTAACGTTATCCCACTTTTCAAGAAAGGAGCGAGAGAAAATTAGGAATTATAGACCAGTTAGCCTGACATCGGTGGTGGGGAAGATGCTGGAGTAATTAAAGAATTATTAAAGAAGTAATAATGGCATATTTGGATAGCAGTAAAAGGATTTGTCCAAGTCAGCATGGACTTATGAAGGGGAAATCTTGCTTGACTAAGGTTCTGGAATTTTTTGAGGATGTGATAAGTAAAATGGATGAATAAGAGCCAGTGGATGCACTGTATCTGGACTCTCAGAACACCTTTGATAAGGTCCCACATAGGAGATTAGTGGGCAAAATTAGAGCACATGTTATTGGAGTAGATTATTGACATGGATAGAGAATTGGTTGGCGGACAGGAAACAAAGAGTAGGAATAAACGGGTCCCTATCAGAATGGCAGGCAGTGGTGAGTGGACTGCCGCAAGGCATGGTGCTGGAGCCGCAACTATTTACAATATATATTAATGATTTAGATGATGGGATTAAAAGTAACACTGAAGGGCCTGTCCCACCAGCATGCGTTTGCATGCATCTAGCGCGACCAAACGTGGTCGCTTGAGGCGCACGGCCTCACGGGGCCGGTCCCACTTCGACTAGCGGAATCAAGGGATATGGGGAGAAGGCAGGCACGGGTTACTGATTATGGATGAACAGCCATGATCACAATGATTGGCGGTCCTGGCTTGATGGGCCGAATGACCTCCTCCTCCACTTACTTTCTATGTTTTGATAGGGGGCGCTGTCCTGTGCGCAGCTGCCCTGCCAGCAGTTGTCTGTCTTTTCACCGTTTTATTTTTATTTTTAGTTAGTTAAAGTGTTTTGTTTGGAGGTCTTGACTTTTTTGTGTGGGGGGTGGGGGGGGGGAAGGGGGAAACTGCCTTTCAGGGTCCCTACCTGGTCGGAGAGGCAGCTTTTCTCCGGGCTGCAGCTTCGACCCGTCCTCGCGGCCTACCAGCGGGCCTGGAGCGGCGTTTCCTGTCGGGGACCGCCCAGAACCTCGGCTTCGGCGGCGGCACAGCGCTGGAGCGCTATCGCGGAGCGGGCGATGCCTTGCCCGGGTCGCCGCGCTGGAGCTCCGGTGAGCTGAGGATCGCTGGGGAAAACATCGCGGAGCTGCGGGTCTGAGGAGTGACCAGCTGCGGGTGGCGGCGCTGAACTGTACATCGGGAGCCTGGGATCTCGTGATGAGATTGCCAGTAGTGGAGCTCCAAACGGAGTGGCCTTCTCGGCTTCGGAAGCCGCGGCCTCCAGTACGGAAGCGGCCGTTCCAGGGTTCCCAAGCCGCTGAGAGGACTCTCCCGACGCCGGACCAACATCACCCGGTGAGAACGGCCTGGAACATCGGGCCTCTGTAGAGGCAACTGTGGAGGCCTCAATAGGCCCGACTATGGGTGGACATGGGGATGGGACTGGAATCTGTGCCTTCCCTCATAATGGGAACCATTGTGGGGAGATGTTTTTATGTTTAAATGTCTTTATTACTGTTATGTCTGTATTCTGTCTTTATGTACTGCATGGCAAGAAGCATTTCACTACACCTAGGTGTATGTGACAATAAAATAACCATTGAACCATTGTTTCTATGTTTCTCAGGCTGTGGAGGCCAAGTCAGTGGATATATTTAAGACAGAGATAGACATATTCTTGATCAGTACGAGTGTTAGAGGTTATGGGGAGAAGGCAGGAGAAAGGGGTTAGAAGGGAGAGATAGAACAGCCATAATTGAATGGCAAAGTAGATTTAATGGGCCAAATGGCCTAATTCTGCTCCTATCACTTATGGTTTTATGAATACAATTGCACAAGTACATGGATGAGAAAGCTTTAGTAGAATATGAGCTTGTGAACAACATGCAAATAAAGATTGCCCTTGATTAAAGCCGCAGCTGCAGAGGGCAGCCAGTTGACGTAATAGTTTGGAAACTGATCACTGTATTTATACAAAATGATGAGTGTTTCATGAAAGTATACATGTATGTAGATATATTTGTTTACTATAGGGACAACATAAATATGATATGGCCAGAAAAGACTGCCAAGATAAGGGGCCATGTAATTGAACACCAATCAATTCCTTGTGCCTATCAATTCAATTCAATTCAATTCAATTCAATTCAATTCAATTCAACTTTAATGTCATTGCACAAATACTAAGTATGGGTACAACGAAATGCAGTTTTGCGTCAGTCCGTAGTAGTAGTGCATATAGAAATTAAAAAAAAAAAAAAAAAGATACAGAATAATCAAAAATACTGAATAATTAAACAATGGCGACGGAGGGACCGGAGAAATCTATCGGCGGGAATCCGAGTTCAGCAATGTGATGGTATAATTGTAGAAGCTGTTCCTCATCCTGCTGGTACGAGACCTGAGGCTCCTGTACCGTCTCCCTGATGGGAGGAGGGCAAACAGTCCATGGTTGGGGTGGGAGGGGTCTTTAATGATCTTCCCAGCCCATCTCAGACACCGTTTTCAGTGGAGGGCATCCATGGCAGGGAGCGGGGCACCGATGATGTGCTGCGCGGTTTTCACCACCCGTTGTAGTGCCTTCCTGTCCGCAACAGTGCAGCTGCTGTACCATACCGTGAAGCAGGTGGTCAGGATGCTCTCGATGGTACAGCGGTAGAAGTTGGTCAGTATCTGGGGGGACAGGTGGGCTTTCTTGAGCCTCCTCAGGAAGTAAAGGCGCTGCTGTGCCTTTTTGATCAGCTTGGAGGTGTTGAGGGACCAGGACAAATCCTCCGAGATATGTACCCCGAGGAATTTGTAGCTGGAGACGCGCTCCACCTCAGTCCCGTTTATATGGATGGGGGGTATGACTGCCTCCTCTGACCTTCCTGAAGTCGACAATAATTTCCTTCGTCTTCTTGGAGTTGAGGACGAGGTTATTGTTGGCACACCAGGTTGTCAGGTGCTGGACCTCCTCTCTGTAGGCTGACTCATCGTTGTCACTGATCAGTCCTACCACCGTGGTGTCGCCAGCAAACTTAATGATGGCGTTGGATCCGTACTTAGGGATGCAGTCGTGGGTGAAGAGGGAGTAGAGGAGAGGGCTGAGCACACAGCCCTGTGGCACGCCGTGTTCAGTGTTATAGTGGAGGAGGTGAGGTTGTTGACCCTAACAGACTGTGGTCTGTTGGTGAGGAATTCCAGTGTCCAGTTGCAGAGGGAGGTGGAGATGCCAAGTCCGCTGAGTTTGGTGATCAAGCTGGCGGGGATGACAGTGTTAAAGGCAGAGCTGAAATCAATGAACAGCAACCTGATGTAGGAGTTGTTGTTGTCCAGGTGGGTCAGGGCAGAGTGTAGAGCCGCCGATATGGCGTCCTCTGTAGACCTGTTGGCCCGGTAGGCAAACTGATGGGGGTCCAGTGTGGGGGGGAGGCTGGCTTTGAGGTGAGCCAAGATCAGCCGTTCAAAGCACTTAGCAATGACAGGGGTGAGTGCCACTGGGCGGAAATCATTGAGACTCCCTGTGGCTGACTGTTTGGGCACTGGCACGATGGTTAATGTCTTGAGGCAAGTGGGGACAACACCCTGGGCCAGTGAGAGATTGAAAATGTCGGTGAAGACTGGGGATAGTTGTCCAGCACATGCCCTAAGCACCCGGCCAGGGATGCCATCGGGGCCGGCAGCTTTGTGCTCATTCACCTTTCTCAGTGCATCTTGTACAGCAGAGGTGGAGAGACTGAGGGGTTGTTCATTCGGGGGTGGAGCAACTTTGATGGCTGGGGTTTTGTTGTCCCGGTCAAAGCGAGCATAGAAATGGTTTAGCTCGTCAGGAAGGGTGGCGTTGTCTGGGAGAGGGGTGTTAACTTTCTGGTAATCGGCAAGGGATTTGATTCCTTGCCACATGCGCCTGGGGTCAGAGTTGTTTTGGAAGTGCTCCTCAATCCGCCGTTTGTGATTGAGTTTGGCATTCCTAATTCCCATTTTCAGATTGGCCCTGGATGAGCTGTATCCCTCAGCGTCGCCAGATCTGAAAGCGGCATCGCGAGCCTTCAGTAGGAGTCTGACCTCCCTGCTCATCCACGGCTTCTGGTTAGGGAAGGTCTTTATCTCTTTGTGGGTAGTGACATTATCGGTGCAGAATTTTATATAGTCCATAACTGTTGAGGTGTATGAGTTGATGTCCACTTGTGAATTGAAGGTGGACTGGGTAGCAAACAGACTCCAGTCTGTCTGCTGAAACTGCTGCTGTAAATGCACATCCATCACATAGTGATGAGATCAGGATCAGAGAGTTCAAAGTAAGAAGTATGAAATGTTGAAACCAGGTGACTGAGAACAGCCATCGATACAGGAAACCAAGGCACTAAGTGCTGGAGGAACTCAAGTGTCAGTCAGCATCCCTGGGGAACATGGATAGGTGATGTTTGCGTCGGGTGTCATCTATGAAAGGCCAAGGCATGGCAGGTAATTGGTGAACAGGTGGGGGGAGATTTTGATAGGTAGATAATGGGACAAAGGCCAGAAAGGATAGATTAGACGGTGTGAGACAAAAATTTGAAGTTGCAAATTGTGAAGCTGGAGGAATATAGGTGGAAGGGTAGGGAGAGGGATGAAATAGGTGTGAGTTCAGCTGGGGTACAGGGTGGGGTGGGGGGGGGGGGTGGGGTGATGGTGGCGGCAGTGGGAAGAAAGGAGCGTGTGGGGGAGAAAAGGGAAGAAGAGGTGAAGGTTGTTAGAGGTTCCCTAAAATTGGAGAATTCAATGTTCATACCAATTACCAGGCCACCCTTGACTCCCACACGGACATTGATTCCTACACATCCTCTATTCTGGACTTTATAAACTCCACCATCAATAGTGTCACCTCC
This sequence comes from Amblyraja radiata, assembly GCF_010909765.2. Taxonomy (NCBI): domain Eukaryota; kingdom Metazoa; phylum Chordata; class Chondrichthyes; order Rajiformes; family Rajidae; genus Amblyraja; species Amblyraja radiata. Next base: position 30,873,896 of record NC_045966.1, on the reverse strand, counting down.
CTCAAACAGGTGACCATATTCCCGAATCAGAAGCCATGGATGAACAGCGAGGTCAGGCTACTGCTGAAAGCACGGGACACCGCTTTCAGGTCAGGCGATGCTCGAGCCTACAGCTCATTTAGGGCTAACCTGAAGAGGGGCATCAAGAAGGCCAAGCATTGCCATAAGCTCAGGATTGAGGAGCACTTCAACAACAACTCCGACCCCCGACGCATGTGGCAAGGCATCCAGGCCATCACGGACTATAGACCCTCCAACACCACCCCCACATCCAGAGACGCCTCCTTCCTTGAGGAGCTTAATCACTTCTATGGTCGCTTCGACAGGGACAATCTAGAGACAGCCATCAAGGCTGTGCTCCCTGCCGATCACCAACCCCTCACACTCACCCCCTACGACGTATACGTGGCACTGAGTAGGACTAATGCACGTAAGGCTGCTGGCCCTGACGGCATCCCCGGGCGCGTGCTCAGGGCCTGTGCTGCGCAGCTGACAGACGTCTGGACTGACATCTTCAACCTGTCACTTGCCCAAGCAGTTGTCCCCACGTGCCTTAAAACCACCTCCATCGTGCCAGTGCCAAAACACTCCACTGCGGCAAGCCTCAACGACTTCCGCCCAGTTGCACTTACCCCCATCATCACCAAGTGCTTCGAGAGGCTGGTCCTGGCACACCTCAAAAGCTGCCTACCCCCCACACTGGATCCCTATCAGTTTGCCTACCGCAAGAACAGGAGTACGGAAGATACCATCTCAACGGCACTTCACTCCGCCCTCTCCCACCTCGACAACAGAGACACTTACGTAAGAATGCTGTTCATCGATTACAGCTCAGCATTCAACACCATTATACCATCTAAACTGATCACCAAACTCGGTAACCTGGGCATCGATCCCTCCCTCTGCAACTGGATACTGGACTTTCTAACCAACAGACCACAGTCTGTTAGGTTAGACAAGCACACCTCTTCAACCCTCACCCTGAACACCGGCGTTCCACAGGGCTGTGTGCTGAGCCCCCTCCTCTACTCCCTCTTCACCTATGACTGCACACCTGTACATGGTACTAACACCATCATCAAGTATGCAGATGATACAACGGTGATTGGCCTCATCAGCAACAACGATGAGTCGGCCTACAGGGAGGAGGTCCAGCACTTAGCAGCATGGTGCGCTGACAACAACCTGGCCCTTAACTCCAAGAAGACCAAGGAGCTCATTGTAGACTTCAGGAAGTCCAGGGGCGGCACGCGCACCCCCATCCACATTAACGGGACGGAGGTGGAATGTGTTTCTAACTTCAGGTTCCTGGGTGTTAACATCTCCGATGACCTCTCTTGGACCCACAATACCTCAACTCTGATCAAGAAGGCTCACCAGCATCTCTTCTTCCTGAGGAGACTGAAGAAGGTCCATCTGTCTCCTCAGATCCTGGTGAACTTCTACCGCTGCACCATCGAGAGCATCCTTACCAACTGTATCACAGTATGGTATGGCAACTGCTCTGTCTCCGACCGGAAGGCATTGCAGAGGGTGGTGAAAATTGCCCAACACATCACCGGTTCCTCGCTCCCCTCCATTGAGTCTGTCCAAAGCAAGCGTTGTCTGCGGAGGGCGCTCAGCATCGCCAAGGACTGCTCTCTCCCCAACCATGGACTGTTTACCCTCCTACCATCCGGGAGGCGCTACAGGTCTCTCCGTTGCTGGACCAGCAGGTCCAGGAACAGCTTCTTCCCGGCGGCTGTCACTCTACTCAACAACGTACCTCGGTGACTGCCAATCACCCCCCCCCCCCGGACATTCCTCCCACAGGAAAAACACTATGTCTGTATATATGCTAATGTAAATATTTATTCAAATCATATGCTATGTCGCTCTTCCAGGGAGATGCTAAATGCATTTCGTTGTCTCTGTACTGTACACGGACAATGACAATCAAAGTTGAATCTGAATCTGAATCTGAATTGGGTTGCAAACTACCCAAGCAGAATATGAGGTGCTGTTCCTAGTTTGTGCGTGGCCTCACTCTCATTAGCAACTGTTAGATCCAGTAGGCCTTGGCGGATTGAGCAGAAGCATTTGACATGACATTGACAAATCTAGGCTTAATCTTGCCGATGTATTCAAACCACATCAGGAACACTGGATGTAATAGAAGAGGTTAGATGAGGTGCTTTGTCTCACTTGGAAGGACTGCTGTGATCCCTGCATGGAGGGGTTGGAGGAGGTTTAGCTACAGGTATTGCATCTTCTGCAGTTGCAGGGAAATACATTTGGGGAGGGAGTGGTTTGGTGGGAAGGGATGAGTGAACCATGGAGTTGCAGAGGGAGTGGTCTCTGCAGATGGCAGAAAGGGGTGGAAATGTGAAGATGTGACTGGTGGTGGGATGATGCTGGAGGTGAAAGAAATACAGAAGGATGATGTTTTGGGTTGTGGAGGCAGGTGGGGGTAAAAGGAGAGGACCGGGTAAACTCTATCCTGTTTCCATCTGGGCATAGGGGGTGCAAGAGCAGTACTACAGGACACAAAGGAGACATAGGTGAGGGAGCCATCTATGACAGCAGGGGGAAAACCATGTATTCTAAAGAAAGAGGATGTTGGATCTCTGATGTTCTAGAATGGAAAGCTTCATCTTGGTAGCAGATGCTGCGGTGATGAAGGAAATGAGAATAGGGAATAGCATCCTTGCAAGAGGCTGGGTCTGAGGAAGTGTAGACCAGATAACTGTGGGAGTTGGTAAGTTTGTCGTAAATGTCAGTCAATAGTCTGTCCTCTGTGACGGAGACATCAAGAACGGGGAGAGAAGTGTCATAGATAGTCCAGGCGAATTTGAGGGCAGGGTGGAAGTTAGTGGTAAAGTTAATGAAATCATCGCGGGGCTTGCTTTTACAGAGGCCCGGGACCGTTGGAGCGAGTGGTGGAGGGTCAGAGCTGTGAGTATATAAATCGAGCGCGGGGCTTGCTTTTACAGAGGCCCGGGATCGTTGGAGCGAGTGGAGGAGGGTCAGAGCTGTGAGTATATAAATCGAGCGCGGGGCTTGCTTTTACAGAGGCCCGGGATCGTTGGAGCGAGTGGAGGAGGGTCAGAGCTTACAGAAATCTGTAACGTTCCACACTCCATAGGGAGGGTTCTGGTGGAAGCCGCTGATTGGTGGAAGCAGACTAGAGGAAGCAGCTAATTGGGTGCAACCTCAGGTTAGCATTTCTGCTTTCTGGTTAAAGGTACAGTGCTTTAGTAAAGGTACAGTGGGCTAAGGGTACAGTGCTTTTTGTTTATATAATAAAGGTGCAGTTTAAAGGACAAGAGGGAGCAGCTGTTGTGAGTCAGATACCTGCTGATTTCTCCCAGCAGTTTCTATTGTATTATACTTGTATCGGATCCAGGGTAAGGCGGGAGAATGACAGCCAGAGCAGTGTACTGTTCGGGATGTCAGATGTGGGAGGTCATGGTGTCGGATGGCCCTCCAGACGTCCACATCTGCACCAGGTGCAGCGAGATGGGGCTCCTAAGGGACCGTATTAGGATCCTGGAGCAGCAGCTCGATGACCTCTGTCTGGTCAGGGAGAGTGAGGAGGTCATAGAGGGGAGTTATAGGGAGGTGGTCACTCCAAAACCACGGGAGAGAGACATGAGGGTCACGCTAAGGAAGGGCAAGGGGCAGAGGCAGCGACGAGTGAGTACTCCAATGTCGGTACACCTTGGAAATAAGTACTCCTCTTTGAGTACGGATGGGGGTGACAGCCTGCCCGGGGGTAGCGAGAGCGGACGGGCCTCCAGCACAGAGACCGGCCCTGTTGCTCCTGAAGGTAGGTACAAAAAGAAGAGGGCAATAGTAATTGGGGACTCTATTGTTAGGGGGTCGGATAGGCGATTCTGTGGACGCAGTCGGGAGACCAGGATGGTGGTCTGCCTCCCTGGTGCCAAGGTCTCGGACGTGTCTCAACGCGTCCAAGATATCCTGAAATCAGAGGGAGAGGAGCCTGAGGTTGTGGTACATATAGGTACCAATGACATAGGTAAAAAAAGGGAAGAGGTCCTGAAGGGAGGATTTAGGGAGTTGGGAGGAGAGTTAAGGAAAAGGACCAAAAAGGTAACAATCTCAGGATTACTGCCTGTACCACGCGACAGTGAGAGTAGGAATGGAGCGAGGTGGAGGATAAATGCGTGGCTGAAAGACTGGTGCAGAGGGCAGGGTTTCAAGTTTCTGGATCATTGGGACTTCTTTTGGGGAAGGTGGGACCTGTACAGAAAGGATGGGTTGCACTTGAACCCGAGGGGGACCAATATCCTGGCGGGGAAATTTGCAAAGGCTACTGGGGAGACTTTAAACTAGAATGGTTGGGGCGAGGGACTCAAATAGAGAAAGCTAGTAGACAGAATGGGAGGCAGGAAGCAGAAAAGGGAAGCACTCGGGCACAAGAGGAGAAAGAAAAAAAAGGAAATAAACAGAGAATAAGAGGCGGGGGGTTTCTTAAATGTGCATATTTTAATGCTAGGAGCATTGTAAGAAAGGTGGATGAGCTTAGAGTCTGGATAGACACCTGGAAGTATGATGTTGTGGCGATCAGTGAAACATGGTTGCAGGAGGGCTGTGATTGGAAACTAAATATTCCAGGATTTCGTTGCTTCAGGTGTGATAGAATTGGAGGGGCAAGAGGTGAAGAGGTGGAGGTGTTGCATTACTTGTCAAGGAAGATATTACAGCAGTGCTTTGGCAGGATAGATTGGAGGGCTCATCTAGGGAGGCTATTTGGGTGGAACTGAGAAGTGGGAAAGGGGTAGCAACACTTATAGGGGTGTATTATAGACCACCAAATGGGGATCGAGAATTGGAAGAGCAAATATGTAAGGAGATAGCAGATATTAGTAGGAAGCACAAAGTAGTGATTGTGGGAGATTTCAACTTTCCACACATAGACTGGGAAACGCATTCGGTAAATGGGCTGGATGGTTTGGAGTTTGTAAAATGTGTGCAGGATAGTTTTTTGCAGCAATACATAGAGGTACCTACTAGAGGAGGGGCAGTGTTGGACCTCCTGTTCGGAAATGAGACGGGACAGGTGGCGGAGGTATGCGTTGGGGAGCACTTCGGGTCCAGTGATCACAATACCATTAGTTTCAATATAATTATGGAGAGGGTCAGAACTGGACCTAGGGTTGAGATTTTTGATTGGAGAAAGGCTAACTTTGATGAGATGCAAAATGATTTAAAAGGAGTGAACCTGGACATTTTGTTTTATGGGAAGGATGTAGAAGAGAAATGGAGGACATTTAAAGGGGAAATTTTAAGAGTACAGAATCTTTATGTTCCTGTTCGGTTGAAAGGAAACAGTAAAAATTGGAAAGAGCCCTGGTTTTCAAGGGAAATTGGACATCTTGTTCGGAAAAAGAGGGAGATCTACAATAATTATAGGCAGCATGAAGTAAATGAGGTGCTTGAGGAGTATAAGGAATGTAAAAAGAATCTTAAGAAAGAAATTAGAAAAGCAAAAGGAAGACATGAGGTTGCTTTGGCAAGTAAGGTGAAAGTAAATCCAAAGGGTTTCTACAGCTATATTACTAGCAAAAGGATAACGAGGGATAAAATTGGTCCATTGGAGAGACAGAGTGGACAGCTATCTGCAGAGCCAAAAGAGATGGGGAGATATTGAACAATTTATTTTCTTCGGTATTCACCAAGGAGAAGGATATTGAATTATGTGAGGTAAGGGAAACTAGTAGAGTAGCTATGGATACTATGAGTTTCAAAGTAAAAGAAGTACTGACACTTTTGAAAAATATAAAAGTGGATAAGTCTCCAGATCCTGACAGGATATTCCCTAGGACATTGAGGGCAGTTAGTGTAGAAATAGCCGGGGCAATTACAGAAATATTTCAAATGTCATTAGAAATGGGAATAGTCCCCGAGGATTGGCGTACTGCGCATGTTGTTCCATTGTTTAAAAAGGGTTCTAAGAGTAAACCTAGCAATTATAGGCCTGTTAGTTTGACTTCAGTGGTGGGCAAATTAATGGAAAAGATACTTAGAGATAATATATATAAGCATCTGGATAAACAGGGTCTGATTAGGAACAGTCAGCATGGATTTGTGCCTGGAAGGTCATGTTTGACTAATCTTCTTGAATTTTTTGAAGAGGTTACTAGGGAAATTGACGAGGGTAAAGCAGTGGATGTTGTCTATATGGACTTTAGTAAGGCCTTTGACAAGGTTCCTCATGGAAGGTTGGTTAAGAAGGTTCAACTGTTGGGCATAAATGCAGGAATAGCAAGATGGATTCAACAGTGGCTGAATGGGAGAAGCCAGAGGGTAATGGTGGATGGCTGTTTGTCGGGTTGGAGGCAGGTGACTAGTGGGGTGCCTCAGGGAACTGTGTTGGGTCCTTTGTTGTTTGTCATGTACATCAATGATCTGGATGAAGGTGTGGTAAATTGGATTAGTAAGTATGCAGATGATACCAAGATAGGGGGTGTTGTGGATAATGAAGAGGATTTCCAAAGTCTACAGAGTGATTTATGCCATTTGGAAGAATGGGCTGAAAGATGGCAGATGGAGTTTAATGCTGAGAAATGTGAGGTGCTACACCTTGGCAGGACAAATCAAAATAGGACGTACATGGTAAATGGTAGGGAATTGAAGAATACAGTTGAACAGAGGGATCTGGGAATAACCGTGCATAATTCCTTGAAGGTGGAATCTCATATAGATAGGGTGGTAAAGAAGGCTTTTGGTATGCTCGCCTTTTTAAATCAGAGCATTGAGTATAGAAGCTGGGATGTAATGTTAAAATTGTACAAGGCATTGGTGAGACCAAATCTGGAGTATGGTGTACAATTTTGGTCGCCCAATTATAGGAAGGATGTCAACAAAATAGAGAGAGTACAGAGGAGATTTACTAGAATGTTGCCTGGGTTTCAACAACTAAGTTACAGAGAAAGGTTGAATAAGTTAGGTCTTTATTCTCTGGAGCGCAGAAGGTTAAGGGGGGACTTGATAGAGGTCTTTAAAATGATGAGAGGGATAGACAGAGTTGATGTGGATCAGCTTTTCCCTTTGAGAATAGGGAAGATTCAAACAAGAGGACATGACTTCAGAATTAAGGGACAGAAGTTTAGGGGTAACATGAGGGGGAACTTCTTTACTCAGAGAGTGGTAGCGGTGTGGAATGAGCTTACAGTGGAAGTGGTGGAGGCAGGTTCGTTGGTATCATTTAAAAATAAATTGGATAGGCATATGGATGAGAAGGGAATGGTGGGTTATGGTATGAGTGCAGGCAGGTGGGACTAAGGGAAGAAAGTTGTTCGGCACGGACTTGTAGGGCCGAGATGGCCTGTTTCCGTGCTGTAATTGTTATATATTATATTATAATCATCGAGCTCTGCCCGATTCTACCGGGTGGCACTTCGGTGGCAGCCTCGCCTATAGTCTGTCTGTCCTTTTTGGCTTTTTTTTGTTATTTTTAGTGTGTTTAAAAAGTTAGTGTTAATGCTCTCTGGTTTGTTTTATGTGGGGGGTGGGCGGGGAGGTCGGGGTAAAATTGTTTTCAATCTCTTAACTTGCCGGAGATGCGATTGTTTTCCGGATTTCCGACTGTCTTTGAGCCCCACCGCGGGGTGTGGACTTACCATTGGACCCGATCCCTTGCCTGGGATCGACGCTCCAACCGTGGCCTGCGGACTTTAACAACAAGGAGCTCGCAGTCTCGGGTTGAGACCGACATTGGGAAACTCCAAAGCCGCACGACGTTCGACCCGGGGTAGATCGCCCGGAGCGGGGGAGCTGAGATTTCCCCCAATGCTGGAGCTTGATCGCCCGCTGCCGGCTACGGGAGTTAGATCATCCTGTCAATGGAAGGTTAGAGGCCCCCGATCGCTGGAGGACAAAGAAGGGAGAGATTGTATTTTTTTTCGCTTTCCATCACAGTGAGGAATGCTGCGGAGTCACTGTGGTGGATGTTCATGTTAAAATGTATTTTGTGTGTTCTGTTGCTTTTTATTGGTATCACTGTTGGGCAAATAAAATTCTTCGTATGTTGAAAAAAAAACTTACTTGGCTAATAAAGTATGATTATGATTCTGACTATGATAATTATGATTCAGCACGGGTGGAGGAGGCAGCGAAGAAAGAGTTGGGTGATGATGCCAGTGTACGTTTAAAACAAGGACTGTTCGATGTAAACAACAAAAAAAGGCACGCTTAGCTGGGGTCCATGCAAGTTCCCATGGGAACACCTATAACTTGGAGAAAGTGAAAGGAATCCAATAAAAAAACAATTGATAATGAACCAAGTATTAAGACCACTTAATATTGGACATATTGGAGAAAAAAGTATTTGGCACCACTGGATCATAAATGCCCTCTGACTCAAGCTTATATAAAGGACCATGCTTGCCTAACTGCCTAGTCTCACCAAAAATAGTTAAGATCACCATTGATGGGTTATCATGTACTATTAATGTAGAAAACCTGATGTATTCTTCCCTTTGCCTTTCCCAGGCTGTTTGTTTGCTGCCAGTTTGTCAAATCTCTGCCCAGGCAAATATTTCATGCAAAATGCCATGTGCAGAGTCTCATGTAGTAACTTATTATGTGACATCTGATTCAATGGCTTTTGAGAATTCAAATACATTACATTTGCTGGTACTGCTTGATCCAACCTGCTCAATATGTTCTCAAACAACTTTAATAAATATGTCAAACACAATATTCTTTTCACAGAACGTGACTCTGCTTGATTGTATAATGATTTTCTAAATCCCACCTGTTACTTATCAATGGATACCAAAACTAATTATATTTCTTGCAAGTTTACTGTGTGATTTATATTTTCATTTGTTTTTGTACTCATCCTTTGGTGCTTTGTAAAGTGATCCCAGTCACCTGGCCTCTGATTAACATCGGCAACATTGTCTGTCCCATCTTACGATGTGATAGGATTCTTAACTTGCTTTGTCACGGATGGCTCATTCTTACCTGTCAATGAAATGCAGCTTTGTTGAAAATTCAGAGATATTTCCACTACCTGCCAAGATGGCGTCCAAGGCAGGCTACTCTTTGTATGCATGTCACAGAGGGGGATCTGCAATCACGCATTACAATTGCTCCACTCTTTTAAACCTCTAATCCAACAGCAGATCAAGTATTTGTACACTGTGGATGGCTCGATTGTAATCATGTATTGTTTTTCCACTGACTGAATCAGCATGCAACAAATGCTTTTCACTGTACTTCAGTACACGTGATTATAAACTAAACCCAACTCAAACTCAACTCAATATCTCCTTTGAATCTATTTTCTCAATCTAATGTAGACAACTCTATCTTTATTAAATGTAAAAATACTTTAGTTTCCAACCTGGTTCTTATTCTCAAAATAACTGAAATTTGATTATGTGTACCCATCTCAGATAATTCTTTATCCTTATATTACACATTTATCCTGCCTCATAACACAAGATAATTTATTCTCTGATTGGTTCTAGGACATATTTTCTAATTCTAATTCACTTGAGGACAATACTCAAGGCCATTTCAAGTCAAGAGTCAAAAGTGTTTTATTGTCACATATACTGAAATGGAACAATTACATTCTTTCTTGCAGAACCACAGGTTTGTAAACACAGTACTCAATAAATTATATGATAAACAAAGAAAGAAAAGAAGTTCAATGAATATAAACACAATATAGCACAAACCAAAAACAAATCCAACATCCTGAGTGTAACCAAGACAGTTGGAAGTTTGGAGTTTAGTTGGTGTTTCTGGTGTTCAATAGCCTAATGGTTGTTGGGAAGAAACTGTTCCTGAACCTGGATGTTGCAGTTTTCAGACTCCTATACCTTCTTCCCAATAATAGAAGTGAAATGAGAGCATGGACAGAGTGGTGACAGTCCTTGATAATGCTTGCTGCTTTTTTAAGACAACGCCTCCTTTTTATCCCTTTGTAAATGTCCTTTGTCTAACCTTCATTAAGTTAAGGCCACCTAAAGTGATTCTGCTTTTTTATATCTTCATGGCTCATCCATCTGATGCAGGAAACATTATCTTTCCATCTTATCCTGCTGACCAATATTACCACTACGTTCCTTATAACTCTCTCAACTTGCATGTCCTCCTCTAGTTATAGGTAGTTTGCTTATCCTCATGGCAACCTCTTCATGTCAACATAGTACCTCACATCTATTGGATAACGCCAGGCCTGATGGTCCCCCAGTTCTTCTTCTAGAATCCCATTTTTGCCTCCCTCATTGTCATATCACCCTGACTGTCCATTGTCACATCTACTCCTTTTATCCCAAGGAACATGGCTGCCTCCTGATCATATTATGTAGAAAGGAACTGCAGATGTTGGTTTAAACTGAGGATAGACACAAAAAGCTGGAGTAATTCAGCGGGGCAGGCAGCATCTCTGGAGAGATGAAATGGCTTGATTTTCGGGTCAAGACCCTTCTTCAGACTGCTCTCTGAAGTCTCTGTAGTCTAAAGAAGGGTCTCAACCCGAAATGTCACCCATTCCTTCTCTCTAGAGATGCTGCCAGTCCCCCTGAGTTACTCCAGGTTTTTGTGTCTATCTCCTGATCATATTTTCCTGGTAACTTACTTCTTTCCTCGGCATTAGAGAGTCCAACGCTCACTGTAGGTCATCACCTTGGAGCTGAGTTTCCTTGAGATACATGCACTCACTGCAAGTGTGGGTGCTGTAGATTGAAATGGTCTGCAGCAATTCCCATTTGCCCTGGACACAACATATCATCTTCATTGCCATGTCTGTCATAACGTAATATATTTAAATAATAATTGACAGTTTCAACTGGCTATTTACAATTTTAGTGTAATTTTGTCTTGCTAATATTCTAACATTAGGACAGTGAATAGAGTGGATGTGGAAAGGATGTTTACACTGCTGGGAGAGTCTAAGACCAGAGTTCACAGCCTCAGAATTAAGGGCACTCTTTTAGAAAGGGGGTGAGGAGGAACTACTTTAGTCCAAAGGTAGTTACCAGATACGGAGGAGAAAAGCTGTAATCATCACCAGCCATTTCTTTTCTCACCTGCTCAAATGTTAAGGGCCTGTCCCACTTGGCCGTCATTCGCGCGCCATTTACGCGACCTGCTAGCGTGTGGGTATCGTGTGGGTAGCACGTGGGTAGCGTGTGGGTAGCGCGGGACGGGTGCATGGAGTGGCGTGGAGCAGTGTGGAGTGGCGTGGAGGAGTGTGGACTTCGTCCCGCACGAAATCTTCGCGGGCCACCTGCCTGTCGCGTAACTGACGGCCAAGTGGGACAGGTCCAAGACCCTGGCGCGGATCATCATCTCACCTCCAACAGCAGCAGAAGCAGGCAAGCGATCGCCGAGCTCGGCCTGGGGCTCACTGCCATTGCAGATCTGGAATCGCCCCCACTCCTACTCCCAGAGCGGGGCCAAGACTGTTGGAAATAGACACAAAATGCAGGAGTAACTCAACGGGACCGGCAGCATCTCTGGAGAGAAGCAATGGGTGATATTTTGGGTTGAGACCCTTCTTCAGACTGAAGAAGGATCTCGGCCCAAAACATCATCCATTCCTTTTCTCCACAGATGCTGCCGGTCCCGCTGAGTTACTCCTGCATTTCATGTCTATCTTCAAATAACGTCACGAGCTCCAGACGGCTGTGCGGACACATGATGACGCGTGTCATGTAAAGGACTGTCATGTAAAGGACTGCCAAGTGGGACAGGCCCTTTATACTTTCATTTCTTCCCCAATTTTAAAACACCCGATTTATGTACATGATTTTTGTTAAAGCAACAACACAACACCTCCTTCTCTTGCTTGATCTAAACCCCAAAGTCATTCTTATAGTCATAAAGTCACAGATTCATACAGCATGGAAATAAGATAATTTGGCCCAACTTACCCATGCCGACAAGATCCCCCATCAACACTAGCCCCACCTGCCCGCATTTGGCCCATATTCCTCTAAACCTTCCCTATGTACCCAGTTCCTGTATTTGTCCAAATGTCTTTTAAATATTGTCATTGTAGCTTCCTCAACCACCCCCCTAGTTTCTTATTTTGATTTCACCCTGCAACTTTTATCATCTTCTCCTCTTTCCACAGTGAGGAGCTCTTGGCATTTGTTTTAAGTTTACCTTTTTTGCCTTTTCATACTCTGTATGTTCCTTGATATACAAGGGCGGCTCAGATTTGTGTTGTCCTTTTTATCAACTAATAATGTATGTAGCCTAAGCCTTACATTCATCGAATAGCTCCCACTGCTCCCACATCCAAACATTGCCTCCAGTACACTTTTGCAATATTATATCTGAGTTGAGCAAAAGTGGCCTTGCCAGTTTTGGAGATTTCACTCCCGCTATCTAGTTTAGTTTAGTTTAATCTACTGTCATATTTACTGAGGTAGAGTCAAAAGCCTTTGTTGCGTGCTAACCAGTTAGTGGAAAAACAATACATGATTACAATCAAGCTTACAATAGTGTTCAGATACATGATGAAGGGAATAACATGAATAACGTTTAGGGCAAGATAAAGATAAAGTCCAGTAAAGTCCAATCAAGGATAGTCCAAGTGTCTTCAATTAGATAGATATCAGCTCAGGACTGCTCTCCAGTTGTTGGTAGGATGGTTCAAATGTCTCATAACAGCTGGGAAGAAACTGTCCCTGAATTTGGAGGTGTGTGTTTTCACACTTCTATACCTTTTACCCGATGGAAGAGGGGAGGAGAGGGAGTGGCTGGGGTCTGACTCATCCTTGAGGCAGCTTGAGGCGTAAATTGTGTCAATGGAAGGATGGTTGGTTGGTGTGATGGTATGGGCTGCATGCACAATCTTTGTACTTTCTATGACTAAGTTGAAATAAGCTTTTATTTACTTTCTACTTCCAAAGTGAATTCTCGCTGCCATATCATGTTGTCTATCTGTGCCCTCAGTACAATACCTTTATTTGCAACACTCCTTCCATTAATGTATAAATGATTAAGCCAAATCTCTTTGGTTCCATTTTTCCGTCCTTTGTTTCTGCCTACCAAAGTTAGTTCTCTGCCTTCCAGTCTCCTAAACCCCGGTTTTAATATATCAATTTTGCTCTTTTGAAGCTGCTGTCAGTGTCCCACCCACTGTCAAGATACACTCTATAGTACCGTTTGAAACAAACCACAACCACTACAACATTGTATGCATTACTACTCCATCCACCTTGCTGTTTGATCTGGAATCATAAATAGGCCAGACTAGTTAGGCACTATAGATTTTCTTTCCTTAAGGGCATTAGTAAGCTAAATATTCCAAAATAAATATTCACTGCTCCACCAACATACTGAAGAGGCCAATAGATGTTTTTAGATGATCATTAAATAATCAATATTGTTTTGTACATGTTGCAAGGATCTTCAGTTGAAGTTATTCCTTTTCAAAAACAGGAATAGCAAAACCCATTTTCAACCTATCCACCCTTCCACCAACCACAGCTTTAATCAAGATAAGAAAATCTTGGACAAAATAAATAAAGTCATTTCTGACATGCTGTGGAGATTTGTGTCAGATCCTAATTGAACAGACAATAAAAATAAATTTTCCAGATCAGTCAATCAATAGCTCCCACTTCGTGGTTCATTTAAACCTTGTGATTTGTGTTGCATTTGATATGGGTATATGCCTTGAAATATATATTTTACGGGAAGTTCTTTACAGTATGCATAACCAAATCAGAAAACACTGTCAAAGTTAATTAATGGTTACAATGAACATTTTTATATGTAGGAGGTATCAAGCATATTTAAAACCATTTTCTTAATTAAAACCATTTAATGGGAAGTAAGACATCCCAGTGTGCTTTCTGCTTTGGGGATATTAATCAAGTGGTTAATCAGTTCACAGTGGTTTCAATTTATTTTTTCGGTTTGACCCACATGAACTCTCACCAGAATACTCCTGTCGACTGGCCGTTCCTTCTGAAACAAAATGTTCAATGAAATACCATCACTGTCCCTGTGGTGTCTGTGGGTTGTCTTACTGTCAGGTTTTGATGAAAGACTTGATGGAATGACAATCACTGTTTGGTTTAGTATCAGTGAGTAGCTAGTCTTAGTATTGCTGATCATTAACATAATTTCTACCAGCACCTTACAGATTACGGACAGGGGGTGAAACTAACAGTTACCTGTATATCAAAAAAAACTTCATTGGCAGCAATGTCTTCCCCTTCTTGAACTAAACTAAATGCTTTTATACAGTGATAAAATTCAGCAGGAGTGCAAAGAGAAATTAGCACTTCTAATTTTTTATTATAACTACATTTCTAAGGTTAACCTGCGCATGTCAGCAAGTATGTCACAATTGCTATAGCATTGTGTTACTTATGTTACATCGTTCTCAACAGCATTCCTATTATGTAATTTGAAGGTTGAAGAAAACGAGAAATATTCACTGAAAACAGAATGGGCAAAAGGCTTGCATGTTGCAACTAATCCATGCTTGTTGCTTTCCAAACTAAATGTATGCAGGCTACTTATTATAGGACAAGGAACATAGGACAGTACATCACCTGACCAGGCCCTTGGGCCCATAGTCTATGCCGAACATGATGCTGACCAACACTTATCTAACTGCACATGATCCATATCCCTCCATTCCCTACATATCCATTTGGCTATCCAAGTCTATTAAATGTCACTATCATATAGACCTCCATCCACCACCTACCCACCATATATCTCTATAAATGTTGTTTGAAAGTCATAAAGGTTTCTGCTTCCATAGCCTCCTCTATCAGCTCATTCCACATATGGGGTACCCTCTGAGTGAAAATGTTGCCGCACAGTTACCTCTTAAATCTTGACCCTATCATCTTAAGCCTAGGCCCTTGGTTTTTGAAAGTCACCACCCTGGGATAATGACATTCAGCGTTCATTTTATCCATTTACTATGTAGGCCCTGCCCTGGTTTGACATGCTCACACTTGTCAGAGTTAAATTCAATTTGCCATTCTTGGCCTGCCTTCACAACATATCTATAATCTGTTGTAAACTTAGATATCCTTCCACACTGTCTACTGTACCAGTAATTTTGGTGTCACCTGCAAATTTACTTATATTGTTAACTGAATTGTTATCCAAATTGTCAATGTATAAAACAAACAACAACGGGCTATCAATGACCACTGCGGCACTCCATTATTTCAAAACTGCAAATGCACACCCCTTATGACATTAAAAAAACAACTAAATTCACAATATTCCACAGAAAAGTAAGGATAAATTAATAGAACTTAGAGCCTACTTCGGTTTGTCTGTTATTCACGCGTGTCAAATGTTGAGCAATTTATGTACTTCCATCAAAGTGATCTCATTAAATATTGTTGCACACATTCTTTTCTCTGGTAAAACTAGCATGTGGCTAAAAATAAAATCAGAAAATGTTGAAAGCACTCAACAAGCCAGGCAGCTTGTTAAAAGAGTGTGTGAAAAGAGTGTTAATATTTATTAATATCCAACTTATCAACAAAACTGGAAAATATGTATATTAATTTTGTTTTGCTGGATATATTGATTAGCCTAAATGAATAACTGCAGTACACTTTGTGGACAGTGGAAAGACAATAGCTATAGTTCATTGATGGAGAGGGAGTGAATGTGTTGGGTGATGGATAGGGTGCAAATTAAGCAGGCTGCTTTGATCTAGATGATGTCAAACACACTGGTATTTTGAAGATGCTTTCATCCAGTTGGGCAGGGGAAATGAGGAGAGTAGTTCAGTAAACAAAGTGGACTCATCTGAGTCAGGTTTCCAGAATTGGCTAGGATCTATTCAGAGAGACTCCTGTTAATTCATGAACTGTAGAGAAACCATTACCTTTAAAATCTGGTTAAGCTGAGAGTGTCCAATGACAGGTATGGTTTGGAACAATGTTATGTAATTTCTTGCTCCTGGAGTAATAATGCTGTACAATGCAGAAAATCTGTACAATTATAACGCACATCCACAAATGCCTGATTGAATTTCTGGTGTGCCATGACATAGAAACATAGAAACATAGAAAGTAGGTGCGAGAGTAGACCACCAGGTCCGTCGAGCCCGCACCGCCATTCGCTCATGGCTGAACACTAAACAGACACACTTACCCACAAACAGTAGACACAAGACACAGAACACAAGACACTACCCTCCCCTTTATACCGCTATCACCCCTCTCCACCCCAAGAACCTCGCGATCTCCTGGGGGAGGCAAAAAACCGGATAAAAACCCAGGTCCAATTCGGGAAAAAAATCCGGGAAATTCCTCTCCGACCCCAATCCAGGCGATCGACACTTGTCCAGGAGATCACTCAGGTCTTACTATACTAACCATACCTAGGTCCATATCCCTGCCCTCTCCCCGTAGCCCCTTATCCCCTTGGCAGCTAAAAAAACATCTATTTTAGTCTTAAATATATTTAAAGTTTCTGCTTCCACTGCTCCCTGGGGCAGTGAATTCCATAAATTAACCACCCTCTGGGTGAAGAAGTTCTTCCTCATCTCAGTTTTAAAAGAGCCCCCCCTTATTCTGCAACTATGTCCCCTAGTTCTAGTTTCCCCGATCATTGGGAACATCCAGTCAGGCGGAGTGGAAGTGTTCTGAAATTGTCCCCAATCTGTGATTAGTTTCTCCAGTTTAAAGACCACTAAAATTGAAGAATTGCAAATAAATCATTGCTTCATATGAGAGGAATGTTTACATCTGTAAATTAATGGAAGGAAAGAAATAAGAGTGCAGAGGTGTTGCATTTCCTGCAGTTGCAAGAGAAGGTGATATGAGACGGGGGGAGGGATGAAAGGGCAAATACAAAAAGACATAGAGGGAACAGTCCCGTTGTAGTGCTGAAAAGAGAGCTGAGGAGAAGTTGCGTTTGGTGAAACATTGAAGTTGGCAGACATTATGGAGGATGATTTGTTCAATATAAGGTTGGTGCCATGAACGTGATGACAAGGGAATCCTATCCTTGTTATAGTTGGGAGTATAAACAACTTCCATTCCATTAGGGAATGAGGACAGAATTGTCTTTTTATCTGCTTATTTATGTGTATATTGAACTGAACTGTACAATACACTTTCTTGACTTGACTTGAGTTGACAAAATGTGGCAAACTCTGACCGAATGAATAAATGAATGAATGAATAAATAATAATAATAATAATAATGGATGGGATTTATATAGCGCCTTTCTAATACTCAAGGCGCTTTACATCGCATTATTCATTCACTCCTCAGTCACACTCGGTGGTGGTAAGCTACTTCTGTAGCCACAGCTGCCCTGGGGCAGACTGACGGAAGCGTGGCTGCCATTCTGCGCCTACGGCCCCTCCGACCACCACCAATCACTCACACACATTCACACACAGGCAAAGGTGGGTGAAGTGTCTTGCCCAAGGACACAACGACAGTATGCACTCCAAGCGGGATTCGAACCGGCCACCTTCCGGTCGCCAGCCGAACACTTAGCCCATTGTGCCATCTGTCGTCCCAAATAAATGAACAAACGATACTTTATTATCACATGTGACATGTCATATTCTTTGTTTTACATAACATACTAAAGTATGCAAAGCGTCACCACGTATAGGGCACGGATAAAGTTGCAAAATTTTCAGTGTTGTCCCAATGATCCCTCTTCATTCTTGGCGGCACCCCCATGCCGGGTTCCTCTTTGTTCTTTCGGAGGCACATCCTCGACCGACTTCCAGCACCGTCCGATCATCAGCACCCATCGTGGGTCCGACTGAGCTCCAGCACACACCACAAGCCTGTCCTCGCTGCCTGCCATAGGACCTCTCTTGGATGGCTCTGCCACTCTCACCAGGCCATTCATTATTAGTAGCTCAGTGATAGAGACAAAGCCATCTTTGAGAAAAAGAAAGACATCTCAGAAGAACAGGTGTGACAAGTGTCTCCCTCAGAATAGTTGCAATGGTGCTGGAGAATCTTTGAAAACAGAATGGGGTCTTTATAGAAAGTATGGACAAAGAGAATGTGAATATAAGTTACTAACCTATTCACTGAGGTGTCAATAGAGGCAGTAATAAAGACAAATAAAAAATTAAGATATATTATGTTAAAACGAGAGAAAGGTGGATATGCGCAGCCAAGGAGATTGAATCTTTCAAGGGCAATAATTAGCACCAATAAAGCAATCAGTATACTAGAAAAAGAGATGAGAGGGAGAAGATGAATGTGAAGTGCGTTTATTTGGCATATCTGCAAAATGCCTTTAAGGGGAATATGGGTGGGTATGTGAGGGAGCAAGGAAAAGAAAGATATGTCAATAGGAATAGATGAAGTAGGATAGGATGAGATTCGGCAACAACTATATTTCACTTTAATGGAGCACAAAAGCACATAAAACATGATTTATCACTGAGAAGTGTAAAGAAATGGAAATCTTGATGAGACATAACGATGTTGGAGAACATCTTAAACAGAGTAAGTTTGGGAAGGAATTCCTGAAGTTAGGTCATTCCTGAAGTCCAGCCAACATCCTGGAATGATCCAATGTCATATCATTTGATAAATCTTCATTGTATGAGTCTTGTCCAGTGTAAGAAAAGGACAATGTTCTGCATTTATATTGTTATATGCACAGAATTGGAACATGTTCCAATTCTGCGCATGTAGGATGTAAGTCGCAGCAGGAGTTAAAACTGGCATGTAACAAAGGTAATGCCACTATGGTGATGGGGGATTTCAATATGCAGGTAGACTGGGAAAATCAGGTTGGTTCAGGACCCCAAGAAAGAGAGTTTATAGAATGCCTCCGAGATGGATTCTTAGAGCAGCTTGTAATGGAGCCGAGCAGAGAAAAGTCAATTCTGGATTTAGTGTTGTCCAATGAACCAGATATGATAAGAGAACTTGAGGTAAAGGAACCACTTGGAGGTAGTGATCACCATATGATTAGTTTTAATCTGCAATTTGAGAAGGAGAAGGTTAAATCGGAAGTGTCAGTGATGCAGTTGAACAAAGGGGACTATGAAGGCATGAGAGGGGAGCTGGCCAAGGTAGACTGGAAAGGGATCCTAGCAGGAATGACGGTGGAACAGCAATGGCAGGAATTTCTGGGCATAATCCGGAAGATGCAGGATCATTTCATTCCAAAAAGGAAGAAAGATTCTAAGGGGAGTAGGAGGCAACCGTGGCTGACAAGGGAAGTTAGGGATAGAATAAAACTAAAAGAAAAGATGTATAACACAGCAAAGAGTAGCCGGAAGCCAGAGGATTGGGAAACTTTCATAGGACAACAGAAGGAAACAAAACGGGCAATACGGGCTGAAAAGATGAAGTACGAAGGGAAGCTGACCAGGAATATAAAGAAGGACAGTAAAAGCATCATTAGATATGTTAAGGGAAAAAGAGTAGCAAAGTCAAATGTGGGTCCCTTGAAGGCAGACATGGGTGAAATTATTATGGGCAACAAGGAAATGGAAGAAGAGTTGAATAGGTACTTCGGATCTGTCTTCACTAAGGAAGACACAAACAATCTCCCAGATGTACTGGAGGACAGAGGTTCTAAGGGGATAGAGGAACTGAAATAAATTTCATTAGGCGAGAAATAGTATTGGGTAGGCTAATGGGACAAAAGGATGATAAATCCCCTGGGCCTGATGGTCTGCATCCCAGGGTCCTCAGAGAGGTGGCTCTGGAAATAGTGGACGCATTGGTGATCATTTTCCAATGTTCAATAGATTCAGGATCAGTTCATGGGGATTGGAGGATAGCTAATGTTATCCCACTTTTCAAGAAAGGAGCGAGAGAGAAAACATGGAATTACAGACCAGTTAGCCTGACCAGTGGTGGGAAAGATGCTGGAGTCAATTATTAAAGAGGCAATAATGGGGCATTTAGATAGCAGTAAACGGATTAGTCCAAGTCAACATGGATTTATGAAAGGGATATCATGCTTGATTAATCTTCTGGAATTTTTTGAGGATGTGACAAATAAAATGGATGAAGGGGTGCCAGTGGATGTAGTGTATCTCAACTTTCAGAAAGCCTTTAATAATGTCCCGCACGGGAGACTGGTGACTAAAATTAGAGCACATGGTATTGGGGGTAGGGTGTTGACATGGATAGAAAATTGGTTGGCAGACCGGAAGCAAATAGTAGGAGTGAACGGGTCCTTTTCAGAATGGCAGGCAGTGGCGCGTGGAGTGCCGCAAGGCTCGGTGTTGGGGCCGCAACTGTTTATCATATATATTAATGATTTGGAAGAGGGAATTAGGAGCAACACTAGCAAGTTTGCAGATGACACAAAGCTGGGTGGCAGTGTGAACTGTGAAGTGGGTGTTAGGAGGTTGCAGGGTGACCTGGACAGGTTGAGTGAGTGGGCAGATGCAGAATAATATATATAAATGTGAGGTTATCCACTTTGGCGGCAAAAACAAGGGGCAGATTATTATCTCAATGGGGTTAGGTTAGGTAAGGGGGAGGTGCAGCGAGACCTGGGCATCCTTGTACACCGGTCAGTGAAAGTTGGCTTACAGGTACAGCAGGCAGTGAAGAAAGCTAATGGAATGTTGGCCTTCATAACAAGAGGATTTCTGTATAGGAGTAAAGAGGTTCTTCTGCAGTTGTATAGGGCTCTGGTGCGACCATATCTGGAGTATTGTGTACAGTTTTGGTCTCCTAATTTGAGGAATGACATCCTTGTGATTGAGGCAGTGCAGCGTAGGTTCATAAGATTGATCCATGGGGTGGCGGGACTGTCATATGAGGAAAGATTGAAAAGACTAGGCTTGTATTCACTGGAGTTTAGAAGGATGAGGGGGAACTTATAGAAACATATAAAATTATAAAAGGACTGGACAAGCTAGATGCAGGAAAAATGTTCCCAATGTGGGGCGAGTCCAGAAACAGGGGCCACAGTCTTGGAATAAAGGGGAGATTATTTAAGACTGAGAAAAAACGTTTTCACCCAGAGAGTTGTGAATTTATGGAATTCCCTGCACAGAGGGCAGTGGAGGCCAAGTCACTGGATGGATTTAAGAGAGAGTTAGATAGAGCTCTAGGGGCTAGTGGAGTCAAGGGATATGGGGAGAAGGCAGGCATGGGTTATTGATAGGGGACGATCAGCCATGATCACAATGAATGGCGGTGCTGGCTCGCAGGGCCGAATGGCCTCCTCCTGCACCTATTTTCTATTTTTTCTATGTGAGATGACTGATCTGATTTCAGTGAACTGCCTGCACAGCGCACATATAGGGATATTTTAATATTGTTTACGTGTTCTGTTTTGTTCCAAGGATAATATTCTCTGTACATCTGAAACAAAAAAACCCTTGAAAATATGAGCAACAGCAAAATGAAGATTAATTTTAAGGTGTAGCTCCACATCTGAATTTGGTGAAGGTTTGTTTGAAATGTTAATTTAATCCTTTGTATTATCGTGTGCTGCTTGATCTGTTTGCATGCTATGCCTTTTTCAAATGTCTTGTAATTTTGTGCACTGTAAAAAATTTTTCTTACTTTATGCTGTTTCTTTTCTGCCCTGAGGCAGATATCAATTTAGTTTATGATGGAACTGCAGCTGGTTTTAACCGAAAATAGACACAAAATGCTGGAGTAACTCAGCGGGTCAGGCAGCATCTTTGGAGAGAAGGAATGAGTAATGTTTCGGGTCGAGACCCTTCTACAGAGGTTCTTTAGTTTACTGACCACCGAGTCCGCAATGACCAGCGATCGCCTCACACTAGCACTATCCTACACACACTAGGGACATTTTACATTTGTACCAAGCCAATTAACTTATAAACCTGTACATCTTTGGAGTGTGGGAGGAAACCGAAGATCTCGGAGAAACCCACGCAGGGCATGGGGAGAACATACAAACTCCTTACAGACAGCAGCCGTAGTCAGGATCAAACCCTTGTGCTGTAAGGCAGCAGCTCTACCGCTGCACCTCTGTGCCACGGTGTGTTATGAAATGGGGGTGACCCATGTCACAGTGTGAATAATTAACTCCCCTTATTTACCTTCATTTTTTTTCATTGGCTCATTGGGGATGAGTCAGTTTTTTCTTCAGATTCTCCAATCATAGAGAAATTTATCATCAAGAGTAACCACTGGAAAGACGTCTGCACATGTTTGCAGGACTACATTAATATTAAGTTTATCTTCAAAGGTATGGTACGTTAATATTGTCAAACATTGGCAATTTGGTGTATTTGTGAGAGTTATTCAGTCACTCGTACATGTATGTGCTCAGGAAAAATACAGTCACAGGTAATATCATATGAAGACCAATTTACATAATAATTTAATAATGATTTTGTATAACCTGCTGTGATTCTCTATCCCACTACATAGTAATTTTGCAAAATAACAACATCAAGCACTCCTAGGTTTCAACTGGTCTCTTTTCCAAAGTACTTCACCAAACAAAGTGTTTTGATTGAGGTTCTATGCTGAATGCAAAACTAATTTTGTTACCTGATAGCCTCAAGTAGTCAGAATAAAAATTCATAGTTTGATTCATAACTTGTTACTCTTAATGACATTTTTCTATTTAATTCAAATGCATGCGCTGCTTTGAAGTATAGCTTTAAGATGATGTTGATCATTCCTGCTGTTTACAGCAGTTTTAAATTAAATGCTATGACTTTTATGGGGTTGTCTGATTTATTCAATCACAGTGTGATTTATGATCTAGTTGCAAAAAATATTTAGAGAACAATTTGTTCAGACAGCACTCTGACTGTTTGAATTTATTGCCTCAGGGCTATTTTCCTCCTTGCTCACCTAAAATCCCTGCATATAAATAGAAGTAAATTTGCAATTTCAAAGAAGGTAATAACCACATAGTTTGTATCTATTAAACAGTGCAATTCAGTAGAACCATAAATGAGGTATGGTGAATCATCTATGGAGTTAATCCAGGCTGTTCTTGCACAACTCTTGGCAATAACTTTAGATCAATGCCAACAGATGTGCAAATTCGGTCTTTAGTGAAATGAATGCAGACATTTTTTTATTCAGTGACAACGAGGAAGGAGAAAGGCTCAGTGACAACATAATAGACAGGCACAATAAGATTACATGCTTCTGATACAGCTAATAAGGCACTAGATTCTATTAGTTTCAATGTGTTTAAAAATCTCACTGTGTGTGACTTTATAAGATATAATGTCATAGTAACAGTATAAAACTAAAAAAAATGCCAATGAAAGATTATTGACCTGAAATGTTCACTCTGTGCCCTTGTCCGCAGATGCTGCATGAATTGCTGGGTATTTCTAGTGTTTTAAACTTTCAGCATCTGCAGCATTTGCAGTAATTTAGATGACAACAAAAACAAAACAACTTAACGTGTTTTTAATGTTGCAATTAATGTCTAATGACGCCTTGGTCCATCACAAGAGTATAAATGAACAAAAGATCACAGTTTCAGGAAGGTTGAAACTGCTGGAGAAACAAAAATGGTGGAGAAACTCAGCGGGTGCAGCAGCATCTATGGAGCGAAGGAAATAGGCAACGTTTCGGGCCGAAACCCTTCTTCAGACTGATGGTCTGAAGCGTTCTCCAGCATTTTAGTGTACCTTCGATTTTCCAGCATCTGCAGTTCCTTCTTGAACACAGTTTCAGGAAGAAAGCTTTACATGTATTGTCAGTTACTCCATTAAAGGATTAAGTCGGCGTTGTGAAAACATTTATTTGAAAGACTGGCCCAAAGATGGTGAGAATTGTGGAGGTGGCATCTGGATATGTACTGTACATTGTCATCTGGCATTGTGCATACCTGAAGTCTTTAGTGCAAACACATGGAGAACATGGAATGAAAATAGCTATTGCATTACATTAAAAAAAAATTATTCAAACATGAGGCAAACAAAAACATGATGCTTTTCAACCTAACTTCTAGAAAATATGTTTTCACTGGTTAGTCACATTTTCAATAATGACTGATTTCTGATAAGGAAGCCCCTATAAGCACAAATCGTATAACTGGAAAATTTGCAGCAGATGCCATTTGTGTTTTAAGCAAAACATATCTTGATTTGCAAACAACACTGTTCAGAAGACTTGCAGTAGAATAATGTCTACATCAGAATTCAATTTAGCATTGATTCTATTCCTCAAACAATAGAGAAATTGTTGGAAGAATCAGCATCTATTCTGTTTTGTGTCTACAGATGCTGATTGACCTATTGTCCATTTCTCACGGGTTCTGTTTTGTGTATTGCACTGATCTATGCAAAAAGGATTTCACTTTGCAGTGCACACGTGACAATAAAGTACTATTGAACACATAAATAAGTTCACCTCTCAGCTTTCTGTGCTCCAAAGAATAAAGTTGTAGCCTGCCTAACCTTTCCCTAGAGCTGAGGCCTTCAAGTCCTGGCAACGTCCTCAGAAATTATCTCTACATTCTTTCCAGCTTAATGGCATCTTAATGGCATCAGTGCAATCTCACAAAATATTGTACAACTCTAACATGACATATCAAGTCTGTCTGAATTCAGTCAGTCTGAAGAAAGGTCTCAACCTGAAATGTCACTTATCCATGTTCTTCAGAGATGCTGCATAATCTGATGAGTTACTCCAGCACTTTGTGTCCTTTTGCTTAACATATCAACTTCTATACTCAAATCCCCGATAAAGGTCAGCACGCCAAAAGCCTTTTTCATTATTTTATCTACCTGCAATGGTACTTTCAGGGAACTATGTACTTGTACTCCAAGATCACTCTGCTCTGCATCGTGAGGTATGTTTTAGAATCATTTTTCATCACTCTGGAAATTTGATCAAGTATTTCCTAGAGTGCTTCAATCTTGGATTGCTGATGCAATTTCTATGCTTGTCATGGAATTCTCATTTTACCTCCTAGGCTTCTCTGTGAAATGGTACAAACCTCTCAAATAATCTCACTCTGAATATTTAGTGCCCTGGCCACCGTTCTCTAACCTACTGATTTTTCCCATACCTTCTAATTTCTTGATGTTTCCAAAAATCTGATACTCTAAGATCCAGTCCTCAAACCCCTAGTTTTCTCCTAGGTCTGTGTTCCTCAGCTGATAGTCATCAACATCTCCTCCACATTGAACCTCTAAACCTCGCCTCGATATCACCTGCTCATTTTAAAATTAAAAAAGTGCAATGCTCTTTCTCAGGGGCTGCTGAAACCTGCAACATTTGACCAACAATTGAAACAGCCAGTAGTATATCTTTGAAATTAATATCTTTAATATACATGGCTTTGTGTACAATGGAATTTGGCTGGACCGGGTTTATTCCTTTGACTAAGCTTTTGGACATATAATGTGGCTTGCTGTCAAATCTATTTTCTTATTTTTTCTGTGAGGCAATTTGTGACATTTACCAC
Source organism: Amblyraja radiata (assembly GCF_010909765.2). Lineage (NCBI taxonomy): Eukaryota > Metazoa > Chordata > Chondrichthyes > Rajiformes > Rajidae > Amblyraja > Amblyraja radiata. The sequence goes on along the minus strand of NC_045966.1, from coordinate 30,848,551 downwards.
AATAGGAAAGCAAGATGTTGTGCAGGTTTCTACTTATATCAAAATAGTGAGGTAGCCACTTGGATTCAAAATTGGCTTGGAGGAAAGTTGTGGAGGCATGTGATCAGTGGTATGTTGCAGGGGTTGGTGCTGTGTCCCCTGCTCCTTGATTTATACATTAGTGATTTGAATGACAATGTAGTTAACATTGTTAGCAAATTAACAGATGGCAGAATAACTAATAGACAATGCGGAAAGATATCTAAGTTTACAACAAGACATAGATCAGTTGTGAAGTTGGGCCAAAGAATGGCAAATGGAATTAACTTTGAAAAATGTGAGATGTTGCACTTTGGTATGTCAAACCAGAGCAGAACTAATACAGTACATAGTATAGTCCTGGAGAGTGTTGGAGACCAGAGCTATATGGGATTACATGGGAGCAAACCAGGTGCACGGTTTCTTGAAAGTGGCGATTCAGGTGGACTGTGTGGTGAAGAAGGCATTTGGCACACTTACCTTCATTGGAAAGCTGCACAAGTTGTTGGTGAGACAGCACCTGGAGTATTGTATACAGTTCCAGTTGCCCAGCCACAAGAAAAATGTCATTATGAAGGAAAAGGTTATAGAAGAGATTCTCTTGGATGTTAGCTGGGGTTGCAGGCTTGAATTATAGGGAGGAGTTGGATAGGCTGGGTCTTTTTTCTTTGGAGCATAGGAAGTTGAGTGGTAACATTATTGAGATGCACACGAATGTGAGGGACAGAGATGACGTAAATGCTCATAGTCATTTTCCCAGGGTAGAGGATTCTAAAACTAGTCATAGGCTTAAGCTGAGAGGGGAGATACTTAAGAGGGACCTCAGGGTAGTTCACATCTGGAATGAGCTGCCGGACGAAGCTATAGAAGCAGATAAAATGATGACTTTTAAAAGACATTTGGATAGAATAATGATAGGAAGGGTTATTAGGATTCGGGACCAAATGCAGGGATATGGGACAGTCCCAGTATGCTAACTTGTTTGGCATGGACAAGGTGGGCTGAAGGGCCTGTTTCTGTGCTGTACATCTCTATGGCTCTAAGTTTCTTATTGCAAATACCCATGAGTTAGATAACAGAAACGCATCTTGGTCTTTGCAGTAACCCTGATTTATGTTCAACTCTGCATCAGAGACAGGGTTCCATATTTCAGAAGCAGATTATAGTGTTCGGCCAATGGTAGTCAGTTTAACATCTTTATTGCTGCTTTTATGAATCGTGAAGATGCTTTCCTTCTGTTAAAACCATGTCAGATATCGTTAAATGCAGAAAAGTGTTGGTGTAAATTTATATTTTAAACTTCACTTTTATCTATTTGCATCTCGGGTTTGCTATTGATTTTGAGGTCACCTGTTCTTTATTAAACTAAAGTCTCCGAACCTTTCTATATTTTGTATTGCAGACAATTAATTATCGTTAAGGTAATAAATTGTTCAAATTACTTTTCGTTGTGACATTCAAAATGACTTTGAATTATCGTTCTTCTGGAAAAACTAGTTTTGTTTTCATCTTTATTGTGCGGCAGCCATTAATTAGCAATACAATGGAAAGTGTCTAGACAGTGAACAACAAGAACTGATGTACTGATTTATAACAAGGATCATGGTTCAGTTTGCACCAGAGTTAACAGACTACTCTAAGTTTGATGTGAAATAACATGCTAAGTTGTTAACTATGGTACGTTGTTAAATTTAGAAATTCACTCCAGAAATTATGTTAGATGAGACTTTAGCTTTAAGATGTCTGAAGACATTTTAGTGAAGTTTGAGGGAAATTTTTCATGAGAGAGCAAACGTTAAAATTAGTAAATTATATATATTAAATAATTTATAAATCAAGTATCGCTGCTGTGCATATTATTGTCATGCAACTGTAGAGTAATCTTTAATGTGAAGGGGACCATTACTTTGGGATTTTAAACCATATTGATAGATTAAATTACAGGACACAGATGATTAAAGAACTCAGTGTGAATTTTGAATTAAATATCCATAGTTGATGGTGGCAAATTGCCAACTTGATTTACGTCTCTGATTTTTATTTTCATTTTATATCATCATCTGACACACGAGACAACGTTTACTCTCTGCCTTTTGAATCGGATTCCGTGTCTTCCTGGTGCATACATTTTTCTTGCATCTGCATTGCATTTGGATTCGCTCATTTACTGGAAATACATTTTCATGTCCACTCTCCCAGAAATTAGAATAGTTAATTCTTTTCCTGGTATTGCAAAAGGCTTTTTATGAAATAGTGAAATATTGGCACTTAGAGATGTATTAAGAGAGTGTCACATGACTCAAAGCAGAATCTTAGTGGACAGTAATACAGTGATTTATGCTTGGTGTGAAGTGTTTAAGGTAACTGCATTCCTCCTGGAATTTTTTGGACTGCTACATAATTGGAACCAGTTCACTTGACTGTAAAATACACGAGTATATCAATAACCCAGAAAACAGAAAGGGTATGATGTTTGGTTTTTGTCTTGAGACTTCAAAGCAGATTGCAATTATAGTGCAGTCAGTCAAATCCCTGCCAATAAAACTAAAGGAAAGAAAAATGCAACAGTTGTGTGTGCTGCTAAAGAAGTTATAGATTTGATAAATTGTATGTTGTGGGTCAAATTGCATTCAATACCTTCACAAAAATTATTTGAACGTTTACTTTTTCTGGCTCTTTCTGCTATATCACTGGGTTTTACTGAGGTGAGTATCTATAACAGAGATGTTACTCAATAGACGTATAAAATGTAATCTGTCATAAGTCAAGGGTCATCAACAAGACTCATCAGAATTAAGCAGAGGTGGTGATGAGAGAGCTTGATGTACAGTTTGGGGAGTGGAGGGGGATGGAGGGAAATGTTTGAGCAGGAATGTAACATACATTACAAACATTTGCATTCTGTTGATAACCTCTTTCTGCCAGACACAATGTGGTTAAATGTTGATTGGAATGGAATGCTATTTATTGTCATTTAAACAACTAGATTTGAACGAAATTTCATTTCTACAGTTTTTTACATTACAAAAAAATCCAAGACCCACACTTAACACAGTTTACATAAACATCCATCACAGTAAATCTCCAACACCTCCTCACTGTGATGGAAGGCAAAGTCTTATCTCTTCCCTTTGTTCTTCTCTCGCGGTCCACCAGTCCAACTGCAGCGTCGAGGCGAACTAGGGCTCCGATGTTAAGCCCCCAGCGGGCGATGGTAAGTCCTGTGGCCGTTTAAGCCGCGCTGGGTGATGTTAGGCCCTGGCTCCGTGTCCTTTGAACCCCGCGATTCCAGCGGGAGAAGTAGCCATTGCAGAGCTCGGAAAAGCGGTCTCCCACCAGGGACCCGCGAGCTCCTATGTTACTGTACACCGGGCTTGCGGCCGGAGCCTCCGAAGCTCCAAAGTCGTGTCACCACAGCTCTTCCCGCTCCGAAGACGGCCAGCTCCGCGATGTCAGTTCCGCAGGCTCCGCGACTGGAGCCCCATAGGTTAGTCCCCGGCCGGAGGCCGCCGCCGGCTCCTCGGTGTTAGGCCCAACGACAGGGAAAAATTCGGGTCCCCGCACAGGGAAGAGATTAAACGGTTTCCCCCACAGCCCCCCCCCCCCCCCACCACCACCCACATATACACAGCTAAAAATAATAATAAAAACTAGCTCAAGACATACATTTAACAAGACAAAAATAAAAAAAAGACAGATGACTGTAGTCGAGCCGCTGCCATTAGGCGCCGCCACACCACACGTTTACAAGTTTACTTAACTGGAGAATTCAATGTGAGATCCTGTATATTCATGCGAGATGCAGTGCCAAGCATAAGATCCTCTGTAATTATCACACATCCTGGATTTTCCTCTTTTGTACCAGTCCATGTGGCTTGCAGAATTGTCCATATGATTTGGCACGTACTGAGAGCAAGTTTGCATTCTTCTCAATTATATCACCTGCATAATCTACTCCAAATGCTTCAGTCCATATTTAAATAGGGGAATTTGTACTTCATCCATGATTGGAATAACTAAAAGTCAAAGCAGAAGTTTTAAGATATAGTAACTGTTAATATATCTCCTTCTGCAGTTGTACAGAGCCCTAGTGAGACCACACCTGGAGTATTGTATGCAGTTTTGGTCCCCTAATTTGAGGAAGGACATTCTTGTTATTGAGGGAGTGCAGCGTAGGTTTACAAGGTTAATTCCCGAGATGGCGGGACTGTCATATGCTGAGAGAATGGAGCAGCTGGGCTTGTATACTCTGGAGTTTAGAAGGATGAGAGGGTATCTCATTGAAACATATAAGATTGTTAACGGCTTGGACACACTAGAGGCAGGAAACATGTTCCCGATGTTGGGAGAGTCCAGAACCAGGGGCCACAGTTTAAGAATAAGGAGTACGCCATTTAGAACGGAGACGAGGAATCACTTTTTCTCAAAGAGAGTGGTGAGTCTGTGAAATTCCCTGCCTCAGTGGAGGCAGGTTCTTTGGATGCTTTCAAGAGAGAGCTAGATAGGGCTTAAAAATCACAACTTTCTGGGTGAAAACGTTTTTCCTCATCTCAGTCGTTATTGGCTTACCCCATATTCTTAAATAAAATTCTTAAACCCCTTATTCGTAAATATATATAAGACCATTCTTTATGAACTACTTAAAATGTAAACTACAAGCAGTATTCAATTATGAAATTGGAAAGCTAGCCACGTAAACAAAAGGCACTCTCTACAGAACACAGGCTACTGGCCCACTTACAAAATATGGCTAGTAAACTAACATGACCATAAGACATTCTCATATGCATTGACCAGACATACAGGGAATGAGGCTTTGTTAGTTGGCTTACACCAAGTCAGGCGTAAGATATCTTCAGCTAAAATACTTTAACGCCATTATGACAGACCTTCATTAAGTAGATTGTAACTGTTTTTTAATAGCATCAAGGCAGCAGCACAGGTGACTAAATTTCAGAAATCTGTGGTTAAAAAATGATGGTGGAAATCAGCAGGCCAGTCAGCATCTCTGGACTGAAATGGACAGTCAACATTTTAGATCAAGACCCTTCATTTAGTCTTAAATAATATCAAGTTTGTGTATATTAGTACCGTATGTCTAAAAACAAAGCACTGCCTGTTGTATTTTAAGTCTGCTAGTCTTTTCTAATGGTTAAAATCAATAGGTAAAAACAGTTGTCAAGGGAGAAGCTAGACAAAAATGCTGGAGATACTCAGTGTGTGAGGCAGCATCGATGGAGAGAAGCAATAGGCGACATTTTGGGCCGAGACACTTCTTTGGACTGATGTCAGCGGGGCGGGGAAAGTGAAAGGAAGAGGCGGAGACAGTAGGCTTGGGTGAGAGCTGGGAACGGGAGGGAGAAAGCAAGGACAACCTGAAATTGGAGAAGTCAATGTTCATACCATTGGGGTGTAAACTACCATAGCGAAATATGAGGTGCTGTTCCTCCAATTTGCACTGGGCCTCACTCTGGTCATGGCGGAAGCCCAGGACAGAAAGGTCGGATTTGGAATTGGAGGGGGAGTTGAAGTGCTGAGCCACCAGGAGTTCAGGATGGTTATTGCGAACAGAGCGGAGGTGTTGGGCAAAGCGATCGCCAAGCCTGTGCTTGGTCTCACCGATGTAGAGAAGTTGACACCTGGAACAGCAGATACAGTAGATGAGGTTGGAGGAGGTGCAGGTGAACCTCTGCCTCACCTGGAAAGATTGCTTTGGTCCTTGGATGGAGTCGAGGGGGGAGGTAAAGCGACAAGTGTAGCATTTCCTGCGGTTGCAAGGGAAAGTACCAGGGTAAGGGGTGGTTTGGGTGGGAAGGGATGAATTGACCAGGGAGTTACGGAGGAAACGGTCTCTACAAAAAGCAGAAAGGGGAGGAGATGGAAAGATGTGGGCAGTGGTGGGATCCCGTTGGAGGTGGCGAAAATGTTGGAGGATTATATGTTGTATGCAACGGCTGGTAGGCTGGAAAGTGAGGACAAGGGGGATTCTGTCCTTGTTATGTGTAGGGGGATGGGGAGTGAGAGCTGCAGGATATAGAGGAGACCCTGGTGAGAGCCTCATCTGTAATAGAAGAGGGGAACCTCCGTTCCCTAAAGAATGAGGACATCTCGTATGCCGTGGTCTGGAACAATGTTTGTTCAGATTTGACACTTAATTTTAACAATAATAACTTAAATTTTATAATATCTTATCACCACATCAAAGCACCTCTGTGTTCTTTGCACGCTGAATTACTTTTGGAATGATTTCATTTTAAATGTCAAACTAAATTAAAATTGGAAGATTTCCCACTGAAGTAATGCTGGTGGACTAGAAATGTTGTCAACAATCTGTAGATTGCCACAACTTCTGTGAAGATTTGCCGACAATGCCACAAGGACTGAACGTATCCACCCAGAAATAAATGAGGATGTTAAAACCATGCATCAATGATGGCAAAACATTCATTAACATTGTTCCCATCATCAACATCAAAGCTGAGATTGCTGCTACAGAAAGATGCATTTATGTGGCCTTTTCATATCCCCCAAGTTGTTCATAATTGCTTTGAACCTAAGAACGTGTTTTTTTTGTAAATCTTGTCACTGTTTTAATAAAGAAAAGGAGTCTGTCAATTTATGAATATAATGTCTCTTAATCAGCAATGTGTAAATAATGAGTGATCTCTTTTAGAGATGTTGGTTGTGGGATATGTACATGGGTCAGAATATCATGGGACCCTTCACGTTATTCCATGGCATCTTTTGCACTTACCAGTGAGTGCAGAGGCTATGAGACCCAATTGACTGTAGATCTTGGAATCTCAAGTACGAAATAGAGGACATCAATGGATCAGGCAGCATCTGGAGAGGGAAATGAACAGATGAGCTTTGGAGGGTCCCAACTTGAAACGTCATCAGTCCATTTCCCTCCACCAATGCTGCTTGACTTGCTGAGTCCCTCTAACACTGTGCTTTTAATTCAAGGGTAAAGGTTATGTATGAAGTATACATAGATACATGAATAGCACTGGGTTGGAGGGATATGGACCAAACGCGTGCTGGTGGGACAAGTGTAGTTGGGACACGTTGGCTGGTGTGGGCAAGTTGGGCCAAAGGGCCAGTTTCCACACTGTATCACTCTATTAATGACTCTAAGTTCTGATCTGGAAGATAGCTCCTTCAACGTTGCAGCACTAGCTGTTAGTGTTTGGTCTCACTTATCTGGAATCAAAATTATGGACTGAAAAACAGCTGACCCGGAGGTAAGAGCAACTGCACCGATCCACAGCCGAAAGATCGAAATGCCAGGATATTCCAGTGTGCCGTGGCAAGATGAAAGATATCTAAAATGTAATTCCACCAAGAAAATGTGTGCTTGAAGATTATTTGATGTTTCTCTTTTTAAACTGGAATTTTGATTTTATCATATAACTCATATTTTCCTCATGAGGTCTGTTGTACCAGCAGGTCAAAATTCACTGCCACAAGAACAGAGATCTGTATTAGTGATTTTCAAATATCTCCTGGGATATGTGCTAAGGTCAGTCCCTTTGAATAATAACATCCCCACCAACAGAGCCATCTTGGTGATCAGTATCACCACATATCAAAGTTGTAATGGCATTGAGGCTGTGGAGGAAATTCCCACCCGCAATAGTTTGTAATTATTTCTGAGTTCTTTGTAGACTGGTTTCATGCTTGTTAAGCCCAATTACATTTTTATTTGTTGCATCAATGGTTTTCCTGGCACACCCGCCATTGAGTTCCATCTAAATATTCTAGTCGTCATCCGCCCTTACATCGAACGGAAATGCTAACCAGCTCTCAAGCTCTCTGGATCCTCAGGACACATGTGATAAGTGTAGCTGGGGAAAAAGGAGAGAGTGCATCTGACAAGTCACATTGAGTGTAATCCAGCCAGTTAATTTTGTAATTTAACACTAAACTATATTAGAGTCAGCCCCTGTCCCACTGTACGAGGTAATTCAAGAGTTCTTCCACATTTTCCCCTGATCCGAACTCGGAGAATGTCCGTAGCGGGTCCGTGGGTGTTCGTGGATGTCTCGTAGCGGCTTGTAATGCTAACGGTAGGTACTCGGGACATCCGGTAAACTCGTGACGTTTTTTCATCCCTGCAAAAAATGTCCACGAGTAACAACATAATACTCATGATGAAAATGTTTTTTACTTTTTACTCGTACGAGCCGCTACAAGACATCCATGAACTCCTACAGACCTGCTACGGACATTCTCCGAGTTCGAATCAGGGGAATACTCGGGAGAATTCTTGAATTACCTCGTACAGTGGGATAGGGGCTTTACATGATAATTTTGGTTGCTTATCTAAATCTATCTGACTGTTTAATAAACTCTTTACATTACTTCCACGTTACACAATCTCTCACACATTTCTGAACCTTTTCAGACTTTTCTTTCTCCCATTCAACTTTAATTATTTCTCGTTGCCTAAAGCCACAGCAACTGGATATTGCTCATTTAATCTAAAAGAAACCAAGTAACATAATATTTTGATAAAAATGTTGGGCAATTGAATGATTTATTTTTATCTGCCATTAAAATCTAATGTATATGTGATTTAGTTTAATTGTATTGCGTGTGTCTATTTTTTCCCTTCATTGACAAATTATAGGAATTACTTTGCTGAAGATCAATGCATAAACAAATCCAGCAGGTGGACATGATAGATGAACAGCTCAGGATGATGACAGTGTTTCACACCAAGCCAGACAGATGCTATTGTTTTAGATAAGTTACATCCTCTTGTCAGTGACAATGCTGACGCCTCACTGTCTGTACGATTTTGTTCCTGGCTGGTGAGAACTCCACATGATTCTAGAAGATTTTGGCTTCAACCAGGCTCTCATATAACATATATATAACTTTTATTGTTTAAAAAGCTGTTGTACTGCAGTTTGCAACACGCTTATCTTCAACTGCTTTTTATTTTGAACATTTAATATTTATTTATATGGTTCTGTTTGTGGTTTAAGAAATATGGGTGTTTATGTGCGCAGAGAATGTCAAAATTATTTAGTTCAGATGAATATTTCTTCCTTTTATTTCCACTCAACATCAGTGATTCATTTATCCCAACCTATGACTGATCTTCATATGATTGCATGGTCGTTCTTGCGCCAAACACTCAAATCTCCCCAAAAGTGTGAGCTCATCATTTAAAATGCAGGAGGACCTCTATCTTGCATATAAAATTCCAACCAGAATCAGCAAAATTCCAATCCTCTCTAGCAAAATCTTTGCTAATTACCTGAACCCCCTTCTTTGCTTTTCTACTTTTTATTTCCCAGTGTGGTTTGCTTTCTCACCACTTCCTATCCTTTACAACTGCCAGACCTGGTGAAGACCACTTATATCCGTTGTCTTGACAGCTGTTTCACCCTCTTTGTTTCTTTTATGCCGCTGTTTTGTCTATTTGTACTGCCACCTGCACGCTGACTGCAACCACTTCTAATACACAGAATAATTACTTGGCTGCTTTAATTTTATTTCTTGAAAATTCTCAGGCTTAGACAATCTGTCAGCATGCTGGCAGAAGACGTGATTTCAAAGGTGACTGATGAAGGTATCTTTTTTAAACCTATGCACAGAGAAGAAAGAACCTGCAGCCTTGATAAGAGATGCTAGTGGACTGCACCAATTCTTGGCCAGCTTTGGTGCAGGGAAATAAAATGAGGGCAGAATAGAAAACTATTTCAAAAGGTATCACGCTGAATAATGTGTTCAATATATGCAAATAACATCGCAGTGGAGGTTAATGTGAAAATGCAACTTTCCAAATTTGAGTGTAAGAATATTTAGTACATTTATAATCTTGTTTTGTGGATGTTGATGATTGTGTATGGAAAAGTGGACCCTTCCTTGCAAACAGACTCATAATTTTAAAGCTATTTAATTTTAATTCATTCTGAGATGGGTTTGTAGCCTATGCAATTTTTTTTTTCACACACTTGCAGATGATACCTCGAAATATTGAAAAGGTTGAACAGGATTCAGTTTAAAGATTGATTGTGATTTCGACTATAATTCCCAACACAAAAAAAAACATTTTGTATGGTCGGTAACTCTCAAATATTGATTTTCTATTTGCTAAATAAATGTGAAAAACACACATAATTTATATGGAAGTATTTATAACATGAAAGGTTCAGTTTTGATGGAGTGTTATTGATGCAGGGAATGTTCGTGGCAGAATGGAACTCTTTTTATTTCTGGGTATCAGATTGCAAATTAATTCCTGTGTATTTAAAATCTGTCACTATGAGTCGTCTGCAGACATAATATTGGAAGCTCAATTGGTCGGCTGAATACAGAAAATGCTTTAATCTCTTAAACTCTCAAGCAAGACAAATCACCTACCCTTTTCTGGAGCAGTAGAACAGCTACTATGGGACACAGAGGGCACATACTATCCAGATTGGAAATATTTCATCATTCCTTCTTCATCACTAGGTCTAAATCCCTTCCGTTCCAGCAGCAATGTGGAGTGACTTTCATCAGAATGACTGCAGCAGTTCAAAGGGGTTGTTCTCTACCACCTTCTCAAGAACAATTAGGGATAGGCAATCAGTAAATGCTGGCTTTGCTATTAAGACCCTTATCCTGCCAATGAGAAAAATATTCCATCGTAAGGGGGAAGATCTGTGACTCGATGTATTGTAGATGGTAATAAGGGCAATCCATTTCAGTATACTTGAAATAACATTGATGTTGGTACCAAAGAATGCCATCACAATTCCAAATCATTTTCAGGTGGTTCAGTCCACTATCAGAAAGATCATGCTCAAAGTCTAATATTTCTCTTCCTGATGGGAATGTATGTTATTAGGACCAAGAAGGTAAATGAGTAAAGGTAATTGGCAAAGTAAAAGAAGCTTTGCTCTCAATGAACATGTTATTTACAAGTTGTTTCTTCCAAAAATCCTCCACAGATGGCTGATTGCAAAACACTCTCTATTCATTGGAAGCATTTCTGCCACATAGAGGTTTCTTTTGCATGGGTTTATTCCTTGGAGATCACAATGCATCCTTTTTAAAATAATCAGTCATGGTACCATTTCATTAAATCTCGAAGTAAATTCATAATTCATGTGCTGTTGTTGCAGAACTTCATTTGACAGGAGTCTGGGTTGTAGAATTGAACTTGTGCTATTAAATGATTCATCTGTGACCTATTTTCCTTTTGAAAAAGATTATATGTTGGATTTACAGCATAATTGAATTGGCCCTTATATTTATTAGCTGTATGAATAGCAAGTAATTCAATCATAAGATTAAAAAAACTTACTCCCATTATAGATCTGGACCAAATGAATACTGATTACAAAGAGGATACTTACATTTATCTCTTTGTCTAATTTTTCTTGTTCCATGATCATTTATAGGGTTAGATTCTCCAACAGTTCACAGGAATTTGAAAGAAAATTAATACCAGATTGAGAATAATAACAGTTTAAAATCCACCTATTCCATCAAGAAGACTGGGATGAGGCTTGACAGTACAAGTCTTCTGGACGCTTTGAATGTCTTTCCTTATGAACCTTATGAAGACTGATTCCAATGGCCCAAATGCAAAACTCAGTGGACCTTCACTTCCACAACCTCCCTCATCCCACCCCAACATCCCCTTCTTCTGAATATTGGTCACATTTTGCTCCACTTGTTAAACCTTTGTCAGCTTCCTTAACCAAAAGAGTGGAGTCTGTTTCCCAATTACAAATGCGAATACTTTGAGGCACAATTAATTATCCAAAGACCCAGGGTCTAAGGATACAGGGCTCTTTGCACAGTGCCATTTGATGTGGTATGTAAGTTGTCCGATTGTTTTAGAACTGGAAACAATGTTAAATAAAATATCTGAAGGTTTTACCATTGACAGGAAAGTTAATAATTCATGACTGCAGGATCAAATAAGAAAATGAATTAAAGATCACTATTTTCCCATCGGCTATGTGACAACTGAAGTAATGAAGCCTGACCTGAATGAAACATAGCAAATCTATCCCAATAACATATTTAAAAACTACATAACTGTTATTTCTGTTGAATGCCTTTCTTTGCTTTTGTCTTACTAGTTGTTCCTTATTCGGGTTTTACACTTACATTTCAATTGGTGTAAAGCTTCCAAATAATTGTAAGCAATTCAAGCAAGGAAATAATCAGCTAGCTTTGGCTTTTATCCAAGTTTATACATCCTAACCTAATTCATGATGAAAAACCTTAGCTCTCCTCCCTGTTTAATCAGGTTGTTAAAAAGTACATTTCATCATCAGTGCTAGTGAGATGAGGAGAGACAGTACATTTAAAGCAGCCACGTGTCGAAACATTTATATACTTTTGAATGGAAGATAATGGCTTACACAGCATTTAACTTGAGAAACTAACAGTAGTTTTTGAGTCAAATTTGTAATGCTCTGCAAATAAAGCAAGGTTAACTCAACCTAAATTAACAGGTGCATTTTTGTCTGTCTCTATTTTAATGACAGTGATGAATGTTCCAAATAATTCCCACATTTACATCAAACTAAGTTCAGTGCCAAGTAGTTCATAGTAGCTGTCAAACACAAATTAATATTTAAAAGATTATATGTGCCTGAATCACAAAGTTGCATGCATTCAGAAATGCAACAAAATGGCACCACACCTCACTTTTAATTGCTGTAACATGATACTGAAGCCTTGAATAAGCTATTATCATGGAAAATCTTTCAATTATGTCTAAAGGCACTTCAACACAAATAGCAGGAATAACAATATATTTTAAGATTTATAAATAATGTCCATTCATCTTGTTTCACCTTGACTCCTCTTTTTTAACTGAAGAAAAAATGAATGCTAGAACATTTGGGACAGTTAATGGAGATGTTTTGAGGACAGTCACATTAGGGTCGAGGAGGCACTGGACATCCGAGGACATATGAAGGTAGATAAATCTCCTGGGCCTGATTAAATATGTTCGAGGATGCTGGGGGAAGCTAGAGAAGAAATAGTGGGAGCCTTGGCTAAAATATGACTATGAATTCAAGAAGGGTTGCAAGGAAAAGCCTGGGAACTATAGATCATTGAGCCGAGGGTAGGTACGTTTCTGGAGAGGATACTGAGGGATAAGATATATATGCATTTGGGGAGACATGGGCTGATTGTTGATAGTCAGCATGGTTTTGTACATAGACACAAAAAGCTGGAGTAACTCAGCGGGACAAGAGTCAAGAATCAAGAGTGTTTTATTGTCATATGTGCCGGACGGAACAATGAAATTCTTACTTGCTGCAGCACAACAGAATATGTGAATATTTAAACATTGTATATAATGAGGAAAAAAAGAAAATGTTCAATAAATAACAAAAATAGTGCAAATAACATAATAATATATTATTTTGCAGTTCAGAGTTCATAGTTTATTTGTTGTGTTTAATAGCCTGATGGCTGTGGGGAAGTAGCTGTTCCTGAACCTAGACGTTACAGTCTGCAGGCTTCTGTACCTTCTTCCTGATGGCAGTGGTGAGATAAATGTGTGGCCAGGATGGTGTGGGTCCTTGATGATATTGGCTGCCTTTTTAGAAACATAGAAACATAGAAAATAGGTGCAGGAGGAGGCCATTCCGCCATTCATTGTGATCATGGCTGATCGTCCCCAATCAATAACCCGTGCCTGCCTTCTCCCCATATTCTTTGATTCCACTAGCCCCTAGAGCTCTATCTAAATCTCTCTAAAATCCATCCAGTGATTTGACCTCCACTGCCCTCTGTGACAGGGAATTCTACAAATTCACAACTTCCTGGGTGAAAAAGTTTTTTCTCACCTCAGTCTTAAATGGCCTCCCCTTTATTCTAAGACTGTGGCCCCTGGTTCTGGACTTGCCCAACATTGGGAGCATTTTTCCTGCATCTAGCTTGTCCAGTCCTTTTATAATTTTATATGTTTCTATAAGAGTTCCCCTCATCCTTCTAAACTCCAGTGAATACAAGCCTAGTCTTTTCAATCTTTCCTCATATGACAGTCCCGCCATCTCAGGGATCAATCTTGTGAACCTACGCTGCACTGCCTCAATCACAAGGATGTCCTTCCTCAAATTAGGAGACCAAAACTATACACAATACTCCAGATGTGGTCTTACCAGAGCCCTATACATCTGCAGAAGAACCTCTCTACTCCTATACTGAAATCCTCTTGTTATGAAGGCCAACATTCCATTAGCTTTCTTCACTGCCTGCTGTACCTGCACACCAACATTCAGTACAACACCCAGGTCTCGCTGTACCTCCCCTTTCTTTTTGGCATGAAATGATACTGCGTCTTCCGGATTATGCCCAGAAATTCCTGCCATTGATATTCCACCATCATTCCTGTTAGGATCCCTTTCCAGTCTACCTTGGCCAGCTCCTCTCTCATACCTGCATAGTCCCCTTTGTTCAACTGCATCACTGAAACTTCCGATTTAACCTTCTCCTTCCCAAATTGCAGATTAAAACTAATCATATTATGATCACTACCTCCATCCATGGCAGGGATGACAATGGAACAAAAATGGCAGGTGTTTCTTGGAATAATACAGAAGGTGCAGGATCAGTTCATTCCTAGGAGGAACAAAGATTCCAAGGGGAGAAAGGGATGACCATGGCTGACAAGGGACATCAGGGACAGTTTAAAAATTAAAGCGAAGAAGTACAACGTAGCAAAGATGAGTGGGAAGCAAGAGGATTGGGTAATGTTTAAAGAACAACAAAAGATAACCAAAAAGACAATACAGGGAGAAAAGATGAGGTAAGAAGGTAAGCTAGCCAAGAATATAAAGCAGGATAGTAAAAGCTTCTTTAGGTATGTGAAGAGGAAATAATTAGTTAAGACCAAAGTTGGACCCTTGCAGACTGAAAAAGGTGAATTTATTATGGGGAACAAGGAAATGACAGATGAGTTGAACAGGTACTTTGGATCTGTCTTCACTAAGGAGGACACAAACAATCTTCCTGAAATAGTAGTGGCCGGAGGATCTGGGGTGACTGAGGAACTGAAGGAAATCCACATTAGGCAGGAAATAGTGTTGGATAGACTGATGGGACTGAAGGCTGATAAATCCCCAGGGCCTGATGGTCTGCATCCCAGGGCACTTAAGGAAGTGGCTCTAGAAATCGTGGAGGCATTGGTGATCATTTCCAATGTTCTATAGACTCAGGATCAGTTCCTGTGCATTGGAGGGTAGCTAATGTTATCCCACTTTTTAAGAAAGGCGGGAGAGAGAAAACAGGGTATTATAGACCAGTTAGCCTGACATCGGTGGTGGGGAAGATGCTGGAGTCAATTATAAAAGATGAGATAGCCGAACATTTGGATAGCATTAAAAGGATCGGTCGAAGTCAGCATGGATTTACGAAGGGGAAATCATGCTTGACTAATCTTCTGGAATTTTTTGAAGATGTAACTAAGAAAATGGACATGGGAGAGCCAGTGGATGTAGTGTACCTGGACTTTCAGGAAGCATTTGATAAGGTCCCACATAGGAGATTAGTGGGCAAAATTAGGGCACATGGTATTGGGGGTAGAGGGCTGACATGGATAGGGAAGTGGTTGGCAGACAGGAAACAAAGTGTAGGGATTAACAGGTCCCTTTCAGAATGGCAGGCAGTGACTAGTGGAGTACCGCATGGCTCGGTGCTGGGACCGCAGCTATTTACAATATACATCAATGATTTGGATGAAGGGATTTAAAGTAACATTAGCAAATTTGCAGATGACACAAAGCTGGGTGGCAGTGTGAACTGTGAGGAAGATGCTATGTGAATGCAGGGTGACTTGGATAGGTTGGGTGAGTGGGCAGATGCATGGCAGATTAAGTTTAATGTGGATAAATGTGAGGTTATCCACCTTGGTAACAAAAACAGGAAGGCAGATTACTATCTCAATGGTGTCAAGTTGGGAAAAGGGGAAGTACAATGGGATCTGGGGGTCCTTGTACATCAGTCTATGAAAGTAAGCATGCATGTACAGCAGGCAGTGAAGAAAGTGAATGGCATGTTGGCCTTTATAACAAGAGGAATCGAATATAGGAGCAAAGAGGTCCTTCTGCAGTTGTACAGAGCCCTAGTGAGACGACACCTGGAGTATTGTGTGCAGTTTTGGTTCCCTAATTTGAGGAAGGACATTCTTGCTATTGAGGGAGTGCAGCGTAGGTTTACAAGGTTAATTCCCGGGATGGCGGGACTGTCATATGCTGAGAGAATGGAGCAGCTGGGCTTGTGCACTCTGGAGTTTAGAAGGATGAGAGGGTATCTCATTAAAACATACAAGAATGTTAAGGGCTTGGACACGCTAGAGGCAGGAAACATGTTCCAGATGTTGGGGGAGTCCAGACCCAGGGGCCACAGTTTAAGAATAAGGAGTAAGCCATTTAGAATGGAGACGAGGAAACACTTTTTCTCACAGAGAGTGGTGAGTCTGTGGAATTCTCTGCCTCAGAGGGTGGTGGAGCCAGGTTCTCTGGATGCTTTCAAGAGAGAGCTAGATAGGGCTCTTAAAAATAGCGGAGTCAGGGGATATGGGGAGAAGGCAGGAACAGAGTATTGATTGGGGATGATCAGCCATGATCACATTGAATGGCGGTGCTGGCTCGAAGGGCCGAATGGTTTACTCCTGCACCTATTGTCTATTGTCTATTGTCTACCTCCAAGCGGTTCCATTACCTCAAATTTTCTTATCAAATCTGGTTCATTTAACAACACTAAATCCAGAATTGCCTTTTCGCTGGTCAGCTCCATTACAAGCTGCTCTAAGAATCCATCTCGGAGGCACTCTACAAACTCTCTTTCTTGGGGTCCTGAACCAACCTGATTTTCCCCAGTCTACCTGCATATTGAAATCCCCCATCACCACAGTGGCATTACCTTTGTTACATGCCAGTTTTAACTCCTGCTGCAACTTACACTCTACATCCGGGCTACTATTTGGGGGTCTGTAGATAACACCAATTAGTGTCTTGCCTTTGCAATTCCTCAACTCAATCCACAGTGACTCTACCTCATCAGTTTCTACATAATACATAATCTCGCCTTCATTATCACCAGGTCTAATCCTGCAACCTGCTAATGTAAAGTCTCGCAGGAGAACCTTCACCCGAAGGACTGCATTAGCTCACCATCAACTTCTCACAATCACAGGGATGGCCAACAAATACTAGATTTGTCAGCACTCCTTAGATCCTGAAAAATGCATAAATAAATGTTAAAAAAATGTACCATGTGATTTGGGAAGTAACTGGCAACGTGATTTGGGAAGTAGCTGGCAACTTGTGATTTAGCAAAACAAAGAAAATAGGTTAATCTATCTCATGAGTCAATGGGATCAATTATTGGGTGGGCAGTTCAATACGTCAAAAAAAAACCCAGCAATTGTTTCATGCAAACAATTGAAGATTAAGTTTTTTACCATAAACTTCATAATTACTCAAATCTGTTTGTTTTATTTTCTGTGAGTCCAGAAAGGGTATTGTCAAGACTTATTTAACATTTTTTATTATTTATAATATGTTCAAGTTTGTCTTTTATTAACGTGTTTATTTTTTTTAAAGGAACTATTGTAGTTTCAGTTCCACATCAATTGATTTTCTGGTTCCCAATTGACCAATTTAAGTCAGTATGTGTCCCACGTAAACTTATCATAACATTTTCTTTCAACTTGCAAGTGTTTCACTGAAGCAAATTCAGTTATTTGATATAAGTACATGATTGCCTATGGTACTCCAAATTGGCACCATGATTCTCCTTGATCATATTAATCTTTAGCAAGACATTCATTAGGCTAACTCCCAGCTAAACCACATATGTCTCATAAAACTAATGCTCAACATGGGTTTACAGTCATTACGAGGAAGTCTTAAGCCAAGGTAAAAAAAAAGCTTAATCAATTCATTCAGTCAGATGTATTCATTAACTAATAGGTAACAATATTTAGTTCATCATTCATCAGGAAGATGAAATCAGATAGGGCATTTGAAGATAATTGAAGAAAGTATGAAAATAATGGAATAAGGACAGTCAGTAGGGGACATGAAATGCCATTTGAACATTAGTTAATTCTGAAGAAGGGTCTCGACCGGAAAAGTCACCCATTTCTTCTATCCAGAAATGCTGCCTGAGTTACTCCAGCATCTTGTGTCCATCTTCAGTGTAAACCAGCATCTGCAGTTCCTTCCTTCTCATCTGCTATTCCTATTTAAACTCTAAACCTATATTTTATTAGTGTGCCCATAAAATTCTCTATGGGCTTACATTCAGTCCTTCTTGCAAGCGTTTTTCAATGTTGTGCAGCGGCAATTCATCAATTGAGGGAGGATGATAGGTGTAATCAGGACTCATTAAGCCGTATGATCCATCAGCATTAAACCATTACAACATCATAACTAAGGTAGGGTTATCTGTGGCACAAACCCATCAATTAATAATAATATTTTAACTCTAGAATATTTTTTTCTGCCTTGGAACTGACTGGATTATTTTAACATGCTATTACACACATTATTGGTAACCATAAGTGTAGGTCCTGAGATCAATTTACTACATAAAACATTATCATATTATCTCTCTAATTATAGTAACAAATTGCCTTTGCAATGTTTTCACTCTTAATCAAACTGCTCACAACCTCATGAAAATCTATTTAGTTTAGTTTTGTTTAGAGATACAACGGGGAAATTCCCTTCGGCCCACTGAGTCCATGCTGACCAGCGATCCACATATACTAGCACCATCCTATACACTAGTAACAATTTACAATCTTTACCGAAGCCAATTAACATCTTTAGAGTGTGGGAGGAAACTGGCACACCCGGGGAAAACCCACGTAGTCACGGGGAGAACATACAAACTCTGTACAGACAGCACCTGTAGTCAGGGTTGAATTTGTGTCTCTGGCACTGTAAAGCCGCAACTCTACCGCTGCGCCAACATGCTGCCCTGCTGTATCTACATTATAAGGATATTGGAAGATTCAAGTAAAAATATATCCATTATAAACCAGATTTTTGGAGTATTTGTGGAATATGGTATTGGGAGTATAAACTTCCTATCTCAGAAAACAATTTGTTTCATAATGTATTTTTGATCCCTTATCTTGAAGCTACTAAATAAAATGGAACAGATTTTGCCTTTGCCTCTGGAATGGTTGCTGAATGTTAAATATATTAAATACTTGAATTGTGTTAAACACACATAACCTACATTTACAAACTTCCTGGAAACTTATTTCACTCAAGCATTATGCAATAAATAAGGTACTGGAATAACTTGAGAGTGTAAAATGTTTTAAGACATTCTGGAAATAATTATATGTCGCTATATAATTCTCAACATATTGATTAATAATTTAAACTCTGATAAATGATGCAGGGATTTTATCTTTATGATCTTTCCCAGTAATCACATTATGTTGGTTGCAAAATGCTCTAAGAATATGAAAAATACTATACAAATAGATGCAATTTATTTCCTTTCCTTACGAATTGTTCTATTCTTTACTCATCCTTTTTTCTCCTTCCTACTTTCTACTAGGAAAGACATTCTTGCCATAGAGGGAGTACAGAAAAGGTTCACCAGACTGATTCCTGAGATGGCAGGACTTTCATATGAAGAAAGACTTGATAGACTTGGCTTGTACACGCTAGAATTTAAAAGATTAAGGGGGGATCTTATAGAAACGTACAAAATTCTTAAGGGTTTGGACAGGCTAGATGCAGGAAGATTATTCCTGATGTTGGGAAAATCCAGAACAAGGGGTCACAGTTTAAGGATAAGAGGGAAGTCTTTTAGGACCGAGATTAGAAAATCATTTTTTACACAGAGAGTGGTGAATATGTGGAATTCTCTGCCACAGAAGGTAGTTGAGGCCAGTTCATTGGCTATATTTAAGAGAGAGTTAGATGTGGCCCTTGTGGCTAAAGGGATTAGGGGGTATGGAGAGAAGGCAGGTATGGGATACCGAGTTGGATGATCAGCCATGATCATATTGAATGGCGGTGCAGGCTCGAAGGGCCGAATGGCCTACTCCTGCACCTATTTTCTATGTTTCTTTGTTTCTATGTTTTCTTTTCTCTTTCCTCTCTTCCTTTCTCTTTCTCCCCCTTTCTTCCTTCCCTTCCTTTTACTCTACTCAATTTTCAACTACTCCAACTATAACATTTTAGAGTCCAATTATTCACAATGAATTCTGCCATTGTCTTCACACTCCTCCACATCTCCTTTTGACTTGTTCTGCTACAAATCACTTTTGCCTTGTATTGTTATCTTTGTTGTCATTTAAGATCTCTTGCCTTTCTCATCACCTGCTTTATTTTTGATGTAGTTCCCTCCCCTGTCTCTGTGTCACTTAAAAACGATTACGTCTCCAGCTAATTTCACTTCTGCTGAAAGGTCATTGACCTGACATGCTAACTTTTTTTTTCTCTCTCCAGAGATGTTACACGATCTGCTAAGTATTTACTTCAATTGCTGGCTTTTTTTCAGATTTGCAACAGCCACAATATTTTTCTTGTGAATTTCCTTCAGCTGCTCAAAAGAGATTTATTTCCATTTTTTAAAGTAGATATTGTAGCTTTCCTTACCATTATTGATCAGAGTAAGAAAGGTGAACAATTGTGTTAATTTTTAATGCTTTCTCAGCACTGTTTGTAAGTTCAAATGGAATAATTTATTTTATTCATCAGATGAGTGGAAACAATTTGTTTTCAACCATTGAGTACCATTGAGTACTAATATATTTTTTTCAGCTTTGAACAGAAACATGAATACAGCAATAGACATCCAAACCATTTTCCCTATGTTAATAATTGGAGACATCCAAGACTAATTTTCACAACAATGGGGTCATTCAGACCCTGAGTCTATGCTAACCTTCAGAACAATACTAACAGTCCAATTCCTCTTGTAACCCCTTCTCTCACTCATAACCACAATTACCCCCAATTTTCCTCCCACCCATCTACATCAGGGGCAATTTACAGTATTTAATTAACAATGACAAACAATTATTGTTTGATGTGGGAGCTAACCATAGCATCCAAGGAAATCCACTTGGTCAGGAGGAGAATGTAAAAAACTCTACACAAACAAAGGTTAAGTGGAATTTTCAGGAGGCTTTTAAATATATACTAGACCAAGTGCAGACCCATTGAGTCTGCTCCCCCAATGCACCCGTCCCTTACCCGTAGCACCCATCATCACAGGGGAGGGCTGGTTCCCGAACGCAATAATCCCACGCTCCTGGCTCCCAGCTGGCGGGTCCCGGGGGGGAGGGGGGGGGGGGGGGTGATGCGAGCAAGAAGACAGCGGGGTTTTTTTTCCAACGTTTTTTCAGAATTTTGAACATTTAAATTAATAACTCGAGAAATAAAGCATGAATTTTTCATTTAAAGCCATTTTGGACTACACGGAAAAAATCTCTACCGGAGTATGTATCATTATCATTAGCGCGTTGTTTTTTTGAGAAGATGTCATTATACACAAACAAATAAACACATGAACAAATATATCCACATACAAGATCAGACTTTTAATAGGTATTAGACTAAGTGGGACCCATTGGGTCCCATGTTCACATGGGTGGGCTGGTCCCCCAACTCAATATTCCACCTCTCCACCAATTCCAATATTGGTGACCAGTGGGGGGCGGGGCGGGGGGGCTTTCTGGAGTGCTAGTATGGGTGTTGTGGGCTGAAGGGACTAGTTTCCAGAGGCCTAGTATGGATATTGTGAGCCAAATGGATTCTTGGGGTGGCAGCTCAGTCACTCAAGCCTGATGTGCTGGCAGCTCACTCACGGCTGGTGGGCTGGCACTCAACTCACGGCTATTCCTTGAAATTCTATTTCAAGCAGGGTGCAAGGCCATCAAATTCAAATGCAGTCTCATACCACTTCAAGCAAGGTGCAAGGCCACCAAATCCAAGTGCAGTTTCATACCATTTCATGCAGGGTGCAAGGCCAAAGAATTCAAGTGCCGTTTCATACCACTTCAAGCAGGGTGCAAGGCCAACAAATTCAAATGTAGTTTCATACCACTTCAAGCAGGGTGCAAGGGCACCAAATTCAAGTAAAGTTTCATACCATTTCAAGCAGGGTGAAACCACCATAAAACCACCATAAAACCACACAAAACACCACACAAAACACCACACAAAACATCACATAAACACTACACTCACAGTTCAGTAGACATTCAGTGTGCTCAGTGGATTCACAGCTCAGAGTCGTGAACTCTCCCTCCCCCATCTTGCAGAGACTGAGCCACACCCACACTTCCGGGTTTTATAATCCCTCCCCCTCCCACCGGAAGGGGCGTGGCCTTCATGGCGTGATTGACAGGAGATTGATGGTAAGAATCCTCTACACCTGATGAGCGGAGGGGACTAAGTAAGATGGCCAAAAATCACAGCCGTAAGTGGTAGCATTTTATCTAAAATCAACATATAGTGCAAACAGGAAGTTCTCAAGTTTAGACTTTTAATCATTTTCCATTTCAAACTAACCACCACCAACCATTTGCTGTGCTTTATTTCAAACCAACCATTTGCTGTGCTTTATTTCAAACCAACCACCACCAACCATTTGCTGTGCTTTATTTTAAACCAACCATTTGCTGTGCTTTATTTCAAACCAACTACATTTTCATTTTCAAACCACATTAAGAGCACTCAAGGTAAGTAAAACCACACTCACAGTTTAGTAGACATGTGTTCAGTGTTATTCATAGCTCTGAAAGACATGACCCTCTCGCTCCCGCATCTTGCAGAGACTGACTGAGGCACTCAACACTTCTGGGTTTTATAGTCCCTCCGGAAGGGGCATGGCCTTCAGGAGAGAGAATCTCAACATTTGTTGATTGTTAACACAAATAACTCTTTTATTTTTAATCAATGGGAAAAATCCTCTTGTCCTGCACAGCAGAGGGGGACTCTGATTAAGATGGCCAAAAATCACAGCCGTAATTGGCAGCGTTTTTCCTAAAATCAATATACAGAACAACAGGAAGTGGTCAAGATCAGACTTTTAGTAATATGGATATGATATTGAAGAGATTTCAATATGAAAACATGAAGGATCTGAATTTAATCCAAACCACTGGAGCTGTGGCCAGCTGTTCCACCAACAGTGCCTTAATGAAGCCTATAGTAGGCTTCGATTCAACTATCTACTTAATGTTTGCCACAACGGGTTTTAATGACCTCTACTTCAATTATTCCTTGTGAAAACCCACGCATAAAAAATGTTCTCTGATATTCTCCGTCCTTACTCTCTTAGTGACAACTATAACTTGATGGAACATTGTCATTGACCTTTCAAGCAGAAGAAACAGCCTACCTCTCTATCACTGAAAACAAATGGCTGGTTGAGTTGAAAATCTCAATATATTTTTTAAACTATTAAAATTCCACGTTATCTCCTTTGTTTCATAATAAATTATGATAGTAATAGATATGTCTCTCTGCAACTATGAATCATTAACAAGCATCCTTTATTCTCTTTATTCTCTGGAGCGCAGAAGGTTAAGGGGGGACTTGATAGAGGTCTTTAAAATGATGAGAGGGATAGACAGGGTTGATGTGATCAAGCTTTTCCCTTTGAGAATAGGGAAGATTCAAACAAGAGGACATGACTTCAGAATTAAGGGACAGAAGTTTAGGGGTAACATGAGGGGGAGCTTCTTTACTCAGAGAGTGGTAGCGGTGTGGAATGAGCTTCCAGTGGAAGTGGTGGCGGCAGGTTCGTTGGTATCATTTAAAAATAAATTGGATAGGCATATGGATGAGAAGGGAATGGAGGGTTATGGTATGTGCAGGCAGGTGGGACTAAGGGAAAAAAGTTGCTCGGCACGGACTTGTAGGGCCTAGATGGCCTGTTTCCGTGCTGTAATTGTTATATGGTTATATGGTTATTATATCCTGCATTTTGAACAAGCAACCAAAAAGTTGGAAGACATCTGGCTTCTTTGGATCAAATTAGAGCAACTCTTGTTGGTGGTCGTCCTGGGAAACATACCCTTGAGTAGAGAATCATTTCAGAGTTGCATGTTGAGGAATGGGTTAAGGATCCATATCTTTATGCGGTTCAAAAAGGTGCAATCTGCAATTTGTTGCTTGGATCATCTGGGTTGAATACATGAGTCACTTAGGCTTGGAACTATTGTCTAAATTACACCCAGACTTCTTGGCTGTTATATTGAAAAAATAATCTCCTTTTGCTGACGTTTTAAAATCTTGCTCAGTGGCATATTCTAGAAATTGCATCCAAGTTTATCCAGGTTGAGCCAAGCAGAACTGCAGGACTATCTTCCGAACGTGAATGAAATTAATTTAGCTAAAGGAATAACTAACAATTTTTAGTATGTTTTTTTTCTTTTCTTCTTAAATTTCAAGCTCCAGTAAATCCACCCTGATGTGTTAATCCACGATTCCATGAAGTGTTGCAGACACAAATTCTAAATTTCTATTTCTGCAATTTAAATTCATGGCTCATGTTTGAATCCCAATGCTGAAGTTGAGCAGACATACTCGGTACATTGAGGGAGGAAGAGATTTTGCAGACAGGAAGAGAAAACAAGAATATTAAATTTTAAATCATGTAATTGTGGGGACTTGTGCAAACAGGATTCCCTGCAGGTTTGGAGACAAGCAGCAAGGTTTTGAATAACTTAATTTCCAGGGAACAAAATGAGGAAAGACATCCAGGCTTTACAAGAATATTCAAGTATTTTATGTCTTACTTGCAGGAACACTAATTTTTCTCAGCTGTGACAGTAATAAGTTCCCATAGGGTGGAAATATTGGCAATTCACCACATAAATATTAGTAAGCTTGGAATTTCCACTCACACATGCACAAACGTGAAATTTCTGGACTTGTTGCCAGCTCTTCACTGGCATTTGCCAACTATGCTCCCACAGTGGACTCGTGGTGCAGTTCAGCAGAGGAGTGAAATGTTAAACACTGCAGATGGGAAATATGCTCAAACCACCTCAGATGGGAGTAGGAACTTACTCATTTCAATGCAGAAGAAAGACTTTGAAACGTGTGTTCATATGTTTTAGCTTTTTTTGTGTTTTTAAGCAAACTGTGATCTATTGCCTCATGACAAATATTTCATGTAATTAAACAAATATAGAGTCATTCAGCAGGGAATAATGCTCTTTAGCATTACTGTTCCATGCCCTATCTAAGCCAATCCCATTTACCCATGTTTGGCCGATATCCCTCCAAAACTTTCCTATCCATGTATCTATCTGAATGTTTTCTAAATGTTGTTATTGTACCTTCCTCAATTACTTCCACTGGAAGCTTGTACCGACCACACTTTGTGCGATAAAGTTGTCCTGGATTCCTATTAAACCTTTACCTCTCATCTAGCAATGTTATAACATTTTGAGATTTTAAAAATCAAATCTTTAATGTATCCCATCAGATAAAGCATAAAAAGAAGTTTAATTTGACACCTAATTCACTTTCATATCTTCAGTATTAAAAAAGTTATGGCCATTTTCATACTCGGAAATTGGCATGTTGTTCCCTATTGCTTTTTCATTGACTTAACACAAAAGCTGTGATCGAGAACATTTAAAAGCCCATAACTTTCTCAAGAGAACTGAAATAAATTTTCAGTTATTATGGATTGAAGCATTCTGAAACAAATATGAAACAATCTTACTTAGATGACTTGAAATTAAAGCATATAATTAGTTAGTTGCCTAATTGTAGCTAATTACAAAATTCAATTACTAGATCTAAACATCTATCCATTTCTTAAGAATAGATTAACATTTTTAAATAGCCTAAGTGCTCAAATAACATTCACACAAGAATTCAAAACATAACATAATTTTTAAATCTCATTGTCACGGGTTTATAGGCCAAATGGAAGGAATTTAATGTTTAATACCTGTAAATTAATGGCCATTTAAATCAACTTGCCTGTGGGATTTTCTGGAACGGGACCATTTGGAACGTTGAGGCTGCAGTGATTTAGTCCCCCATATCGGCAGCAAATACACCGCCGGTTCTTCGGGGAAAAAAATCACCGTTTCCGCAACTTAAAATGTGAATTAAATGCATCTTAAGAAACACCATTATACATAAAAATAAACTACTTTATTTTACCTGTCCCCTACATAAAATCCGGCCCCGTTGTCGGCATTGACGACTTCAGAAGCTGATTTTAAAATCACTCCAGCGATTAACATGTCGGGCAAATTTTTATTTTAAAACACACAGAACGGCCGTAGGAACGATTCTTTAGCAACATCTTGCACTCCAACAAAATATAATCCAGGACCAGGTCAGAAAAAAAACGCGTTTTAACCCCGCCCCACCCTCAAACGTGCCAAAATCGCGCACACAACCAGTGGCAGAATTGCAGCGCCGCTGAAGGTAAGTATTGTAACATAACTATCTCATCTTAATCTGAGGGGCAACTTTTAAACCTTTCAACCAATGCCCTCTGATTCTTGACTCCCCAACACTGGAAAAAAGACTGTGCATTCACCCTATCTATTTCCCTCATTATTTTATACACTTCAAAAAGATGATCTCTCCGTTCTGCTGCGATCTAAGTCTAAGCCTTCCCTTAAGTCCTGGCAGCACTCCTGTGCATCCTTTGTAGGTTAATGGCATCTTTCCTATATCAGGTTAACCAAAATTGATCATTGTAATATATTCATGCATATTCATGTATATGCTAATGATCCAGCCAGCCTGCGTGTAAGTTGCTATTCATTCTGCTGTCCGGAATATAACAATCATAATACTCCAAGTGCGGCCTCACCAGCCACTTACTAACTATAACATAACGCCACAACCGTTGCACTCATTTCCCTAAATGATGAAGGCCAACATGCCAAAAGTCTTCTTCACCATCACATCTACCTGTGGCACAATTTTCAGGGAACTATGTACCCTGAAAATGGATCTTGTGCTCCAAGAACAATCTGCTCTAAAATAGTTCCCAGGCCCCTACCATTCACTGAGAAGGTCCAGCCTGCTTTGCCTTTCCAAATGCAGTACCTTCCACATCTGCATTAAATCCCATTTACCATCCCTCAGCCGACTTGCCCAGCTGATCCCTATATAGTTCTTGAAAACCATCTTCACTGTCTATTATACCATTTTAGTGTCGTCCCGAAGTTTACTAATCATGTCTTGTACATTCTCATCCAAATCATTGATATAGGTGGCAAGCGACAATTGGTCCAGCACCAATCCCTGAGATACACCACTAATTATAAGCCTCCAATCTGAGAAACAACCTACCACCACCACCTTCCTACCATGAAGCCAATTCTATATCGTTTGCTAGCTCTCCGTGATCCTATGTAAACTAACCTTCCAGTGCATCCAAAAATGTGGAACCTTTCCAAAGGCCCTGCTGAAGTCCATGAAAAGTATGTCTATGGTCCAAACATCAACCTTCTTAGCTACTTCTTCAAAAAACTCAATCAAATTCATGGAACATGACCTCCCACATACAAAGCCATTGACTATCCCTAATCAACACCTGTCTATCTAGATGTACGTATATTTAAACCCTCAGAATCATCTCCAGTAACTTTCCCACCAAAGATGTTAGATTGACCGTTCCCAGATTTTTC